>NC_061124.1:4024245-4331904 GCF_905220365.1 Vanessa cardui
AAATTAAAAACTTTTAATAAAGTAACGTTTTGTATCTATAGATTGGTCTGATTTATTGTTTTTTTTATGAATATATATTATATATCCTTACGTTTCAAAGATACTAATTACATTTGTATTATTATCATTCTAAGCCTCAACTCTCGACTATGTAGGTATTACCAATCTATCTCTAATTGTTTAAAATAATAAAATATTTCGGTATATATATATACCGAAATCTCATATAATATAATAATGGAAGAGCACACTGATTCGTTGTGGCACAGGCTTTTGCTTATCACAAGAACCAGGGAACTCATTTTAATCTGTAAATTATTTGTTATGAATAAAGAATATTAAAGAATAAACAATAAAGAATATCTTAAATATAATAAAATAAAAAACATTTAAAAATGTTATATCTGGTGAACAAAGACCATACGTACTCCTTTCTAATAAATTAATAAAAACATAAATTAAGTTGTGTTTGGAAAATAATTTCAGTAGATTTCAAATGTTTTAGAGGATTGTTTACTAAAAATACAACCTCACATTAAGTGAAGTATCAACACTATCAATAATAATACAGTGTCGATGAAATGAAAACACGCTCGATATAATTTAGTTTTTCGTATAACTACCTCTAGCGTTCCAGTAATTGAATATGACCATGAACACGAATAGTGCAATTATACTTAGGATAAATTATAACATACCCCAGCGATAGCGATGTTATTATCGATAACATTTTTTTTTTAATTTAAGTAAAGCGAGGGTATTCCTTGTAATTATTGTTTCGAATAATTTAATTAGTTTTTATTTATTTAAAATATGAAGTCCTTAAAAAGAAGATAATAACATATTTCTGTACTATTATTACTATTTTTTTTTGGTGTGTATATGTAATGAATAAATTCAAAAACTACTGCCAAAAATTCTTTCACCATTTTAAATCTACATTTACCCTAAGTAACAGAAGCTATATTAATTGCTTGAAAAGATTCGGGATCCTCAGTAAAACTTAAGTAACGTAACCATGGAGTAAAGAAGCCCTCAAACTTCTTCCGTCGCATGCCCTACGGGAACAATTGATGGTAGAACAAAATTATGATGTACACTATTAAAGAACATATCAATATCAACAAAAAACTTCGCGATACCATAAATTAAGTTTTCAGCTTTTACCTACATTTTGAATTGTCAAATCTGCTATTCCATTTAATATATTACGAAATTATTAAGTCATAGAAAAAAAACTCTCTATCCCTTAAGATTAAATAAGTCAATAAGAGTAAATAAAAAAAACAGGCCGCTAGTTTACTAGGTATAAATACAGTTTAATTATATAAGTAAATACAGTACAGGATAAAAGTAATTATATAAACTTATATATTCTAACTGTATTGGTAATGAATAAAGGACGGCTTAAAATAAGCAATACACATACAAAACTTTACAAAAAAGGTTTAGTAGTGTTTAAATTCTATCTGTAGATATATAGAATTCACTTGTCAAATGGCACATAATTATCTCGATATATAAAACTTATAAATATATCACACCTAGATACAGACAATTTAGTTTTTAATCATAGAAGCCTAAATGGAATGAAATGTATCCCACGCCGATTCCTTCAAGCTCAGTGATTCGTAAAATACTGACTAGACACTCTAGAATTAGATGTTAATATTGGCTTAAAAGTACGCTGTTTTTTTTATTTTATCGATGCTTATAATATTTTCAATGCAAATATTAGGTGTTTATAGAATACCGTTTGAAGTAAATCCTGTTAGAAAAAATACTGTACAAGAAAATGCACTTAACTCTTTTCTAGCTCACCTCGTACCTTTTCTATTCATTTAAATTTCTTTGTTTTTTTATGCAAAATAATTCACGCGCTGGTGACATATTTTTGCGGTCGTTGTGCTTTTTGCATTATTTTAAAAGAATGTTTTCATTAGAATATAGTTTTAAATATTTTTCGTAACTTCGTGCAATTTAAATAAGAAAACTTGATTACCCGCGGTATTATTTTATTATACGAATAAACCCTTTAAACATTACTTAATATGTTAAAATAATCAAATAAACATAATAGTCTCGTTGATTTAGTATGGTTCTAGATATAAATGTTAGCCTAGACAATTAGGTTTAAAAAGTTTATTTGTTTAGAGTTTATTTGATTACACACAATAATGATAATCGCAACTGGAATAGAAGTGTACTCTACTTTTTCCTCTATTAGGTTCAGTCAGGAGAATATCTTCATCATTTTACTAACTAAAACACAATGTTGCCAGCTAATCAATTTAGAAACAATGCCGGACTGGACGTGGCTACTGTTCGCGGCGCTCTTCGGAGCAGCCTCCGCACTCACCGTGCCATTAGCGCTACTGCTGTACTACATCCGCCCTTTTGAAAAGAAGCCACTTGTTGAAGAGGAATTCAGTATACCTGTTACCTTGCCTGCGGTAAGCGTAAACAACATGTTTTTCATATTTTGTACAAAATAAAACAAATATATTAATCGGTCAATACACTCATAGTATACTAGATGAAATCTTTAGTGTACGAGTAGTTACTTAACTAGATGAAACAATGTCGTCCGCAGGGATTTTGTTCAACATTTCTCATCAATCACGAAGCAGTAAGTATAATCTACTTCACGTTTCAGAAGAGAATAAAAAATGCCTCATAAAAACCAGGATAGATTAAAAACAACTTGAAAATCATCCATGTTCCATCATCAGGTTCAGTTCAAGCGTTTGGTTTGGTGGCTTAGGTTATTATTATCATGGTGACTCTTGCCACGAATGGGTTTCGGGAAGGAAAAATTTCAAACGAATTAAAGCAATTAAGTCTCCATTATAAAATCTTAAAATTAGATTAGTTTCCTCCGCCAATGTAAATATAAATAATTGACCCCGATTGTCGCTTTGTATAGAAATAGCAAAAATATTACGGTGTCTGAACGTAAAGAAATTGTATTCGATTCTAGCTTTTATAGTCTCCAACTTTATATTCTTCCACATAAAATGAACGTAAAACGGAGTAATTTATTTTCTCGATCTTTACGATAACTTGCATTATAAAGTAAATAGCGAACCTTCGGTAACATATCTAAGTTCTGTCTTATAAAAACACATTGCTGAAATTTTGATCTACTTATTCAGCTCCTTATGTATAGGTATTCGGTTTGAATTGTAGGTTGGTGTTAACTTTAGAGGGCCGAAAAAAATATCAGTAATACCTTTGTACCACTATTATACTATCTATGAGAAAAGAGTGACCTTGCTAACTGCGGAAGAAAAGTATATTATTGCTGAAAGCGATTTCACTACATAGGTAGTATCAAACAAAGTCGCTTCGTACTATCTGTCCCTATATATGCTTCAATTCTACACAATGATTATTAATGCGCTTTTTTTTAAATAAGTAGTGATTCAAGAGGGTGGTTTCTATGTATAATTCATGCATATTATACCAGAGAAACATGACAATTTTAAAAGTTTCTATAGCGATGGCGTAAATAAACACATTTTTGCAATTGCATTGCAAAAGTTAGCTAAGCCCTACGAGATATTCGTAGGTCATAATAATGTATTACAGTATTGTAGGTACACCCTAAAGAGGTTCATAAATGATTTGTTGCATATAATAACTTTCTGTAGTATATGTAACAGCAATTCACCCATGCGAAGTCAGGCGGGTCGCTAGCATTAAATAATGAGAACCAGTCACTTCATACCAATCAACTTAATTTTACTTTACATGCTAAAAATAAAGACATAAAAGCAATTTATTCTTCTATTCCTGACCCAATAACCCCTGAAAAGTCATTGAACCGAAAAAAAGCAACACGTACTTCAAAGGATTAAAAATTCGTATACAGAAATACATCATACAATAATATCTAAAGCATTCACAATCCAGCCTTGGTTTCAATATGGATCGGTTCTAGTGTTGTTACTTTAGTTTTTTCCGGATTTAAAAAAAATGTACGGAAAAGAACGATAACAAAATCAAAAGTAAAGTCATTCTTTTATGTGCAACGTTTACAACTTTTATGGCTACATGGCAACAGACCTTCGTGGTTAACGATAGGTGACAGATTAGGGGAGACCTTGTTTGGGCCTAAAAACCAATCAACAGAGAGGGCTGCTTCGATGTGTTTTTGATTTCCTTTCCACACACTGATAATAATACAAAAAATAAGCTTTGATGTATGTATATTGTTTTGAGTCTTTTATACAGTTTTTTTTTTAATATTATTTTAATAATTTTATATATAGACATCCTTGGCAGTCTTTTGTTCATTACTTCCGAATTATTTAACGATGATATAACATTTAATGTGGAGATACACTTTTCACTATATAAGTTAATCTAGTGATGCGAAATATAATGTGATTTAAAAAATATTTTTCTAATTAATATTATTTAACTTTAAAATAATATAAATAGTGTTTCTTGCATTTAGATAGTATGTTATTTGGGCATAGATTAATATAAATAAAGGAAATATCAAGATATATTTTTCACTTGTGATAATTTTTAAACCAATATTAAAATGTGGGCCTCCCCCTTTAATAGCTGGTTTGGAAGATAATTCCAACACGTTGCTCTACCACACGGATTGAACAGAATTTTATTGAAATGATACACATGCAAATTTCCTCACAAAACTACATATATTGCTGTACATTTTTTTTCGTCAGATTGACAGGTAATTTAGTGAGAGTTAAACGAAATAAAAGTCGAGCGAAGTTTTGCTTTAAAAATATACCCATGTTTCGTTACGTACCGTTTCGTGTATTAACACTTCCAAACTGCAGTCATTGCGGAATGACTGCAGGCAATGGCGTGTCGTTTGCACCAATAAAGCTTAAATAAACCGAGGTTAACCTTTACCAGACCTAGTCATGTAGGCTGTCTTTTTTCGGATTAATTTCACAGGCATTTTTTAAATATTTTTCTTTAGATCATGTGGGTTAAATCTTGCTAATTCATTCAAGCTTCAGTCATCCGGTGCAATCAATATTTTTGACATACGCAGTGCAAAAGTAAATAAATATAGTAAAAATAATTTTATTCGCTTATAATTCACACAGGAAAGAAAGCTTTTTTGTTTATCTACTAATTACACTACATATAGGTACTAATTATTGTAACAAAGTCCTCCTTCTACCGTTATGTCAACAATTTAGATTTAGCATAGACAATATTACTACTTTTTACTAATTGTTTCACATTGTTTGGTGGTGTGATGAGTGTGAATCCGTCTGTTTTCACAAAGCCCTAGCCCCTACCGCTAAGTGAATTTAATTAACTGAATTCATCTTTTTCTGATTAAATCATCATATATACATATGTATATAGCAAATGCGCCAACTATTTCCTAGATTATAAACGATATTGCTGTAAAGACGAACATACATACAGACATTTATCCTAAAAATGGAACAAGAAGGTAGTTGGTATTGGTATTTTTTTAATATTATCCGGTTTAGAGCTGAACACAGCTTACAGGTAAAAACAATTCTGACAACTTACAAAATATATTTATATACAGGGATATAACCATTGCTCGTTTAGTACTACGATATTTTGTTACACCTTGTACCCTTCCTATAAAACCCTAGGGTTGTAACGTGTTTATACATCAAATAAAAAAAATGTAGACAGGTAATGATGTAACTTTAAATTTTAATCTAGCTATCCATTTCTTTTTTAAATTCAAAGAAACCATGTTTTATTTTGATTAAAATAAATATCTAAATCTAAACTGTATTAGTTCGATAAGTATTACGGTTTTACATTAAAGATGGTTATAAAACAATTTTCCTATTACGACCACCAAAAAATATTTTTTTTTTAATCAAACGTAAATCTTTTAAGTACGTTATTTATTTACAGTATTTATGTAATTGGTTAAAGATCGCAACGCTTTCAAATAGAGCATTTTAAAAATACTTTTAAAAAGAACTTTTAATCGTATAACGTAGCAGCAAATTTTGCAAACAGTTTTGACTCGACAGCCCTAATAGCGCCCTTTATTTAGCGTTACCCTAATTTCGTTTATGTAAAATGTAAACACAAACAACTGTTCGTTTGATGTTTATTAAAAAGTAATTTCAGTAATTTGGTATTATTATTTTGTGACGGTTATGTTTATTTGTTAAATTAAATGGACGGAGACGATAGTCGTTTCAAAAGAACGTGTTTTTACTGAATAAATATTATATTTACTGCTATTTATACCATTAGAAATGACGTTTCGATAACATACAAAATGACTAAGCAGTATGGATTTCGTATAGTGCCTACAAAGTTGTTTTATTGTCATATGTTTTTCAGCATCGACAATTCAGCCTTAAAGAAATATAAAACAGATACTTACGTAATATTATATGAATATTTAATTTTAATCACTATAATTACAGACATAAAAAGATTTTGGCAAGGCGAAGCCTTCAATCAGCTAATTGAAGTTAGAGAAAAACTTTAAAGAAACTGCTTTATGGAAATGTCTATACCATATTTTTTAAAGAAAATAAAACTTTTAAACAAAGGTTTAATTTGTATTATAATATAAATGCTATTTTTGAAATATTTTGTGTATTGGATTGACCGTTCAGGGCAAAATGAAGCCAAGAAAGAAGCTTAGTATTCAAGTTAAATTTTGTTTGAAAAAGAAATTTCCGGCAGTGGTTTTCCCAAACTGCCTTAATTAATCACTGGAAGTGGTTTTTGAGTAAGTTTCGTAAACATGCAATAGCATTTTAAATAAATTTTTGTATAAAATCAGCAAACCAAGGTTATATCCTGGTTCAAGGTTATATCAGGTCCTATCGTGTTTCAACAGTGTAAAATTTTCTTTTCATAGGAAATACTTAACGAGCTAACTCGAGGTGCTGGAAGCACGCCCGAGGGAGCCCTTAATGCGATGCTGCAGTTCATCTTCCAGCAAAGCACAGCAGATACTCGCTGGTTGCGCAGGCGCATGGCGAACGAACTAGCTGAATTACTAGCGAAAACTTCTTCTGGAAAGATTTTTGAATCTCTCACGGTAAGTTTTTAAAAACATTGCTATGTTCCTAAATGTTGTTTATATATTTAAAAAATTTTACTTGTGCAATAAGCTCCAAATTGAGAAGAGGTCCAATTGTAGTGCAGTTATAAACTTTGACTTTGTTATTATGCAAACACATTTTATTTTACACTTTGAATCAGATTAAAAATGTCAAAGAATATAGGTATTTTATCTAATAATCATAATTGCAATCATAGTTCGTGACTACTTTCATTCATGCAAATAATGCTATGACCAATGCATGTACCGACGAACTGTCGATTATTTTTGTTTTTTTAGTTAGATCGAAATGAAATGCGTTATGAGCGAGAGCTGAGATGGCTCAGAGGACGGAGTATGTAAGTCTTAAACAAAGGTCACGCTTAAAATATACTACGTTATCTTGTTCTTAGCGAGTATATCGTGAGGAAACCTGCATGTGTCTCATTAAAATCTGCCACAATAGTATTTACTGGAGCAATGTGAAATAAGCTTCACATATGCTTTAATTTTTTTATGTTGGCAGCTCCGTTCACTGGAAGTAGGCACTGAGTTCCCCAGCATCACTAACCTTCGTCTGGTTAACGGAGACTTGGAAGAAGATGGAGCGAGACTGCATTCTTTAGACTTAAAATTCGATCTAACTTACGATGGCAGCTTCAGAATAGAAGTTGATGCTGTTATGCTGTTAGGAAAAATTGCCAATATCTCCATTACTGGTAAGTAGTTTATTTATTTAAAAAAGGCCTACTTAGTGTCAAAAAAATTGTTAAAAAATTCTTGACTTGATCCGAAATAAAAAGATAAAAAAAAAGATACTTTTCCTCATCTAATTCTTTTGAAAAGTGTTCGTAGTAAGTGCAATTCCAACTTTGTTTCCGACAAATACACAAGAAGGAAATCAGTCAAGATTTAAATACAAACAAGGAAAAAGTTAACTAAACTATCGCAACTGCAACCTGACCTGTTTAATTATCTATGTTGAGATTTATAAAGGGTACCTGGATATACTTGCATTGTTAGATTAATTAAACGTTAGAAATGTACTTGTTTATAGCTATTAAGTTCGAATTTCCTATAATTGGTGTGGAAAATAGTATAGTATAAAAAGCAAATTGAACACGCTTCAATATTAAATCCAGTACTCGAATTGTGCCATGTCATTTTACAGTGGAAAGTTTAAGTGGTAACGTGCGCGTAATGTTCCGGCGTACACCTTACACGCACTGGGCGCTCGCCTTCGAAGCGCCACCTCGCTTGGAACTACGAGTACGAGGTCGTTTCCAAGGGAGGCAGCTCAAACCGAGGCTAGCTGCATTAGTCGCTGCACACATACGACGAGCCGTGGCACAAAGACATACATTACCAAATTATAAAATTCGGTAAGATTATTGACCAAATATATTGACCAAAAAGTTTCACTTTTGTCAATATTAACAATTCCAAAAATATTATTGTTGGTGGTTTAAAAAATCACTAACGTTTTGGTCATACATACGTCATGGTGTTAGTTAAAAAATATGTATTTAATTCCAGATATAAGCCCTTTTTTCCAAAATCAGAACCAGGCAGTACGGATGGAGAAGATGGGCCCACGCCTCATGGTCGACTGACTGTACGACTAGTTGAAGTAACTCGTTTACACTGGTCTGGGAGTAATGGAAGCGTACGCGCAGCCTTAGCTGTTGACTCACACGGATGGGTTATTATTTTCGTTAATACTTCAAGACTTAATACAAGAAGCCTTTTTCTTTTAGTCTACGTTATTGCCATCAAAATCGTCTTAAATAATCGTCAATGCTGAAATCATTAGCTCAACGATAACATTTTAAAGTAACACGAGATGCCTACCAAATTTTTATCAATTAATAATAGACACAAATTAGACAGACCAAAGGAACCTGACGAAAAAAAAACAAGAGTTCTAGATGCATTGGTAGTACAATCCCGATTTTGTATACCCTACCCTAATTAAGCACGAATGTACATGTAGTTATATACCATCAGATGGCTTATTAACTTCGAATTGAGATTGCAATTGTTTATTGATCAAATAAGATATCTTTTTCTTTTTTGCAGGTATCGCTTCGACGCGGAATATTAGTTCTCGACGTAGTACTGCCCGCAGTGTCCGGGCCACTAGGTCTTGTATGTTGTCAAGGAGTAGGAGCAGTATTAGTCGACACGGTTGTACCAATGTCGCCCGCGTACAGAGCTGATCTACGACGTGATGATGTTGTATTGGCTATTGACAACAAACCAGTGAACAATGTTGCACAGGTAATGGATTCTTAGAAATTGGAAATATAAGGTGTCTAACTTGTCTTAAGGATTCGGATATTTTTAAATACAACGTTTAAAGAAAATTAAGCACTGACGGCGTAATTTTTTCAGTTCCAAAATTTAACTTTTACTTTTTTATTATGCCATGAAATACAAAAATATATACGAACATCGAATTCATTTCAAAATTTAAAATTTAAATTTATTCAAGTAAACTTTTACAAGAATTTTGAACTCGTAATTTTACAGGATTGTATTAAATGTAAAGTTTAAACTTACCCAAACAGTGTTCTTTTAAACGTTCGGTATGTAGATTTTATTACATATGTAACATTTGAAGTACAAAGTAATATTAGTGATAATCAGTGCTGTGCGTTAGCTCAGCTTATACTGAGTTGAACCCCTTGCTACCTACATTGTATTCTTTAAATTTAATTATTTTCTTGTGTACAATCGATGTAATGTATGTGTATGTGTAGCAAAGTTAATGGTTTAAATACAATTATTACAACTCCTGCATGTCAGCAAGTAGGTATTAACTACACGCATTTTATCTTATATACATTCTGGTGTTGAATAATTGAATATGCCTAATTGATTCGTGTTCTTTTTAACTTAATTGCTTTAATGTAATGGTTTTGCGGAATCGAACACTTAACGTTTAAACTTCTTGTAAAAACAATGATTGTCACTGATTCTACAAAAGTATCTAATCAATGTTGTTGTGAATATATAAAGCATTGTTGTATATATATTGTCATCCAACTGTAAGTATTTATTGAAAACATTCCGAAGGTAGTTTCTAAAACCAAGATTGTAAAAATCGAGCAGCTCTTTTGGAAAATGGAATCTCTGGAAAATGTTTTTGTAGAAATTTACGAAATATTTCAAAAGCATAAAAGCAAGCAAGCTTTAGCATATATTTTTTTTTTTATTTAAAAACTATTCTTTAACACGATTAGTTGGCTACGTAAAAGTAATCATTTTCTTCAAGACCGGTTCATATAAAGATCTTCATATAAAGATATTCATTGACAATGTATATTTGTTGGCAGGTGGGAAAGCTTTTACGTAGCGTAGAGCGTCGTGCGGTAACAGTTCGTGTGAGAAGAGGAGGCTCTGGAGGTTCAGCACGTAGAGAAGACGAACCTCGAAAATTGCGCACCAACTTTTCATTCCGACGAGTATCTGAGGTCATGGAAGGAGTTCGCCTTCAGGGCATGCGTTCAGCTGCTTCTAAAACTAATTTGACTGTATGATTAATTTTTTTAATTGTGGTACTAGTTATTATATTCTGAACTATAAAGTCCAACGTAGTATAGTGTTTTTCTACATTATTACAAGTCGTAATTGTTAGAATATTTATTGTCTTTTTTAAAGGAGACGGATTCTCCGTCGAAGTCACCGGAACAACAAAATGATGTCGATACCACCGTCAAACAGAAAGCTGAGTCTATACGCCAAATCCCGAAAGCATCAGAAGGCCCCGCAAACTTTGCTCTTCGCAAACGTAGATGTTCTGTTGAAAACAAATCTTCCGACAGTTCTGCTGGAAGCACGCCCCCCGCTTCCGGTGCTAGTACACCACTGCGACAGGTCACCACGAACAAAACTGTAAAACACCCGGATATTCCCATTATCAAAATGGATTCATCAGAGTGCAAGGTATCAGAGAAGATAGACAGTACATTAGAAGAAGAAGAAATGTTCGAAACTGGTGGGCCGAGGCAATGTGAGCATGTAGAGATATGTCAAATGTTTTGGACGAAGACCGTTCCGATTAAGCCAATAATACGATTTGACGAAGAAACCGAATTTAAACTGAATGAAAATCACAAGTACCTGAATATAAACGTCTGGGCCACGGTGCCGGGCGAGAAAGAAGAAGTTTTATTAGGATATCTTAATATACCTTTAGCGGCATTGCTTAGCGAGTGCCAAGATTCAACTGTTCCTCATCATATGAAACGATATCAATTTTTACCACCAGACGTGGATATAAAGTTTAGGTAATATCATTATTAGCTAATTTCGTTTAAAATTAGCTTTTTTGGAAAATACCCCAGTTTCACTACTAGTAGTTTTACAATTATTTTAGCATTGATGTTCCTTATTGATGTTTTTGTATACAACTTGTTCAAAGAATATATTATATTTTATACTCTTTTTAGGGATATTATTGAAAAATTGTATTTTAATATAAATAAATATTTTTGAGTTGATAAAAAAAATGCAATTATTTTAATAATGAACATAGATGCGTATGCAAATGCTTGATTAAGTAAATAATTCGATATAGAGCATATTTTAAGTTACAGTTATTATTAAAATTTATAGTTTTATGCAATAAATTATGCCATTTTATAATATAATTCAAGCAAGAGCCACAAGTTGGCATCACACGCAGGCTTCGAGCCGTGCTTGTGTTTTGGAGACGCACTGGTTTGGTGGGAGTGGGAGGACGCGGGCCCCCGTGCTCCGCGCGCGCCCACCCGTGGCCAAACGCAACCTCGTCCCGCGCACGCCGCGCAACCCGCACATTCCGCCCGCACTGTACATGACTTTGTGCGCACGCACTTCCATAGGTCCACGCAGTGCGACTTTTGCAATAAAAAGGTTCGTGTTTCAACTAAGTGCAATAGAATCACCTACCAAATTGTACTGTCATTGTCTAACAACCTCGAAATATTTATAAATTAAAAAAAAAGATATCTTGATTAGTAAACATACCTATTTTTATAGGGAATAATATTATTTTAGACTTCTATGAATTTCTTTTTATGTAGTGTCAAGTCAAGTCAGTGTTATATTATTATATCATGATTTTCCAATGATTTCTTTTATTTAAGAGGAGTTGAGATTCCGCACCTCGTCGTCAATTAAAATATTGTAAAAAAATATTAAAAAAAGATGTCGAAAGTTCTCTATGTATTGTTTTAGCCAAAAGATTGATATAAATATACAATTTTGTGATTGAAAGCTTAGAAGCAGAAAGCGAATGATATCTAATAAGTACTAACAAAGGTAATAACGTACTTTGCAGATTTATTTATTTAATTCTAATGAATTTAACTTTTTGTGAAACAACATGGAAATGCCTACTATTAATTAACATATACATTTTCAATTATCTTTTTATATAACATATGTGCAACTCAAATAATACCAATTTACGTAACTCCACGTTTTAAATTATTAATATGCTCATTTCTTCCTAGATATGGCTCAAAGATGCGATGCAGTGTCGAAATTGTGGATTATGTTGCCACAAGAAATGTGTCACCAAGTGTCAAGAAACTTCTCCTTGTGTTCCGAGGCAAGACCGAGGTAAATAACCAGGACTTACTGCAAGCTCCTCTGTACTGTAAAAACAACAGCCTATAAATTTCCCACTGCTGGGCTAAGGCCTCCTCTCCCTTTGAGGAGAGAGGAGAGAGAGAGGAGGTTTGGAACATAATCCACCACGCTGTTCCAATGCTGGTTGTCTCTGTACAGTAAATAAGCAAAATTTGTTTGTTTGTATGTCGGCAGTAATCTCCGGAACTAAAGATCCAATTCTAAAAATGTATTCACTAGAACAAAAGCTATAAACTGTAAGTACTGTAAGGTACACCAACACCGCATAAATTGCATCCGTGAAGCCGAGTAGGGTCATATAGAATATACCACCATACAGCAATACTGAGTATTGTTGTGTTCCGGTAAGGGTAAGTGAGCCAGTGCAACGCGCAAAAGGAATATAACCTTTCAATTCTCAAGTTTGGTAGCGTATTGGTGATGTAGGAATGGTTACTTTTTGCTGCACTAATTTATATATGGGTATTGGTGACCACTTACCCTAAAATGTGGGTCCTTATGTCTACCAATGCCTTTAAAATATAAACAGTATTTAGCCGTAAATATATGCTGAAATATTCATAGAAATATTATTCAAAAAAGAGTCTCGTCAACAGAATGTTCCACGATTGTCACTAAACAATACCTCCCAAAAGAAGTTTTAAAAGAAAATAGTAGTTCATGTGTCGTGAAAACAAACGACTGTCAAAAACATTTTCGGACCTTGTGTTATGGCAACTAGATTCCGTGTGCCACGCATTTGCCATTATTCAATTCTGGCAACGGTATAATAACATTTATTATTATAATTGTTACCAACGACATTCGATTCAATTTAAGACACCCGTGTAGGAATTTCTTTGCGTATAACTCATGTACAAATATTATTCAATCTTAACCCTTGAAACCACAACATGAAACACGTAAAAAATAAACTTGTCTTGCTTTGTTTCTCCTCTAATTAACGTTGAAAACGGTTTTGAAATCTCTAGCTCACTATCTATTGTTTTTCTTATTTAAACAACTGAAATATTAATTCGCATTTAATTTTAAATGATTGCTGTGAATATAAACAAAACAGCTTTTACGACATGAGTATAAAGGATACTTCTTGGCCTTATTACGTTTTAAATATCACAGTTGACATTACGCCAAAAGTATCAAACGAGAAGAAAGACAAAAATGCGGCCATTGACCTTATCCTTTTTTCTTTTATATATCAAGCTTAAAAATATACATTTTAAGTAAACAATTCAATAGCGTATCTTCCGTAATAGCTACTAATCTTAGCTTTAATTTATCAATTGTTCTTTCATATAACAGGCTATTTGACAATGCGAAAAATAAATTGTGAATTATTGTAATCAGTGTATATTAAGAGTCTAAAAATGGTAATTTACTAACGAAAGTTGAAAATAATACTTCATTTATTCAAAAATCCCTCAATAAAAATGTATTTTTTCAAACGTTTTTCACGTGACACAAAACGCTCCTGATTGACTGATCTTATAATGATGATCACTTTCTTGTAAACCTTGCTTTTCTACTATATGTACCACAGATTAAAATACAGGAAAGTGACGTCACTGACCCCATTGCAGCGTCATATTGTCCAAGTAGCGTTTTTGCGCGCTATTTAAATATGGAATTTTTAATATGATATTTTTCGGCAAATATGAACTAGAAATAAAAATATCAACTTCTACTGGGTTCCTTAACTTCTACTAAATAATATAAAATCGATTTTAAAAACCAGTCAAATAGCCTATTAGCACCACATATAAAGTTTTAGACCAAATATAATACTATCTTTAGAAAATGTAAAATGTATTTGAATATTTCACATAAAAATATGTATTTGTTACTGTAATAACGAACTACAATTAAACATATTTGACCCAATATAATGTGCGGACGTTGCAAATTTAATTACTGGATAGATTAAGAATATATCTTGCGTAATAGACTTTGTAAGAGCTGTTACATGAAGTTTGATAATTGCATTTCGATGTGTCACGAATAAAATAAAAGTTTAGACGATTGCGTGAATATTACGTGCGAGATGCGAGCAACGCGGATGCGATGTTTCCTTATGTGCCACTATTCCTAATTGTAGCGTTACTCATGTTAAAATAATCGGTGCAACAAACACTAATTATAAGCCAATTACGGTCAAATAAAAGCAGAATTAAGTTCCATTTTAATGGAATTTTCAAACGTTAATTTTGTTATAACTTTACTGTATGTTGTGATATATTTTTTATTACCCAAGATTTACGTGAATTTTAGAAACGGATTGAATTGTAGTATTTGCTAATATGTAATAATTTAATCAAAATAATATTTGGGAATAAATCGGAGATAAAACATGTGCACCCGCCGAAACGGGTCAATCGTGTTTCTATTTTTAGTTCTATATGCGAGGTAATTTCTATGTTTCTTTGTTGCTACTTTAGCTTGTATTTGGCTACTTACTGAAAATAAACAAACTAAGCACTTGTTGTTGTTAAATACAATGTATCTTCAAATAAAATAATAATAATCACTAATAACCCACATAAATATTTAAAGTATGTTTGGCTTTTATAAAAAATAATCTATATTACACACACTGTCACAGCCCATAAATATTGGCGCTGCATAATTTTTTTCTTATATAAATCATTTCTTAGTTAACGAATTCGCCACCTACATTTGGAATATGATGTTATGTCACTTTTACACTGGCTTACTTATCCTTCAAACCGGAACACAAGATCACTAGATGTTACTGCTTAACGGTGGAATATATGATAGGTGGGATTTTGCTGCCCAAACGGACTTGCACAAAGCCCTATGACAAAGTACAAGGACGTCTTTGGTATTCAAACTTAGGCTCACTTTAGAAAATAGCATACGTATGTCGTATATAGACAGATAACTAAATACATTTCGCATTTATAATATTAGAATATATATTATCGGATGGCATTTGTTTTCTTTCAGATCTGAATGCAGGTGGAAGTTGTCCACCACCAGAGTTAATAATGACTGAACCAGATATCATTATAGATCCTGATTCCGACGATGATGAAAAATCTGAAAGAAAGGACTCTTTGGATGTCCATGAAGAAGGTAACAATTGTGGTAAAATACTCATGTATTAATATAAGCTAATTAGAAAAGATGCTCTTTGTTCTTTCTGATTTCTAATACACATCCAGAACACAAATATTATGTAATAGAACTTGATCTTTGTCATAAAACATAAATAATTGAGTTAGAATACAAAATAACTTAGATAGTTACGCTAACGCTAAATGTTTTATAGATGTGCTTTCATTTTTCATTAATATGTTATCTCTCAACAAATTGGTCAACTCAATAGTCAATCGCATGAAAGTATTTTCGAAGATTTGAATGTTTCTAAATAATGTTACCAAGAAACGTTTGATTTTAAATTTAATTTCTCTTTGTACAGACGAGCTTCTTGAATGCTGACGAAAACGTTATTAACTCACCCGGATTCTTCTGACACGTTCCAACACAAATATGTTCAGGTTTTTCTCACTGTCAGTGTTTACCCCAGATCTTTGTGATTTTACGAAAATTTCAGAGAAACATTTGTTTGTGTTAAACGCCTTTTAACGAATAATTTATCCCTTTTAATCATCATGCTAGATGGATGCCTTGATAGTTTACCGTTTAGTAATATATTAGTCCCTATCTGAATTTTGCGGTATATGGCTTCGTGAAATGTTTTTATTTTTGCTTTATTCTTTTGTTTTATATTTTAGTTTTTGTCGTAATAATTTCTTGTATATTATTTTACTATTACTCTTGAGTTATTATAGTATTATTACTCTTGAGTTCAGTGTAGTCATAAATAGGTTTTATAGATAATATCTTGAAGACTGAAAAGTAATTGGAAACACAAATTATACACAAACATTTTTAGCAAATTGAGAACAAAGGAAACAGCATGTCTATAGAATTAGACGCTTATCGCTAAACGGGAAACAGAACGATTATTTGCTGCAAACTAAATATAAATAATAGATTTATATGTGCCTCTATAATATTATTAGGAAATAAAGCGAATTAACTTCGAAATAATATTACCCGTAGTTGCTTGATTTATCGAGCGCATCCAATTAAAAAACCCTCTCTAGCGAGCCTTTCTAGACACCTTCAAGTGCGACCATTTTACTCAACTTTATTTTTTGTGCAATCAGAAGTTTTTTTCCAAATTCTTAACAAATTAAGAAATTTCGGTATTACAATCATAGAATGTACGGTCTGGTTTAATTTATTTTCAAGGATAATGACTCACGTTGAGTAATTGAAAGACAATGCAACATAGTTCTTATGTGTTATCTACGATCTCGTTGAGGTTACCGAGATCCCCGATGTGCTAACCAATTAGTAAAAACTTCATATGAAAATGGATTTTAATTGTATAAGCAATACGATGTATAACGCAATAACTAGTTTAATGTTTTGTATTTATTAGACTGGGGAATGGTTGTACATATTTCCTACGTATATGATACATCTATTCAAAGTGGTGTTTATAATTATTTTATATAATAAAAAAAGTTACCTAATATATGTTTGAAGAAATTATAAAGTTTTGTTAATTGGTCAAACAACATTATTAAAAGTAATTACTAATCGTCAAACACAAGGAAAAGAAATTTATTATTTTCAATTTAATTAGGCATAGAAATAGAGGAAATGTGCGTAATTGCTTAAGACATAAATAATTGTTGTACTAGTGACAACATATACAAATATGATATATTACGGAATCTACAAAACATCAAAGTTATTATTTATATCATCGTAGAGAAATATGTGTTCTTTTTTTGTTTTCATGATAAATTTATTATTATTATTAATATATGTTATATTGTTTTTTGTTGCATTACAAAGGTGGGGGTGCAATGAGTGCGTTGATGGCGGGATTACGACGCGCAGGCTCTGCACACTCCCTATCCGCCCCCAAGAGCAACGCGTCCTCCCGCTCCTTGCCACCCTCACCCAGCCATACTCCTAGGTACAAAATGAGTTTACTATTTATTTACATTTTCTATTATTTTAAATTCGACGTTTCATATCGTTAAACTATGCTTTTTATTATTAAATTCATTTAACGAGGAAAGACCAATGTGTTTTTTTTAAGTTTTTACAAGTCATTGTAACATCAATGACCTTTTAAAATATGATTATCCTTATTATAATTATTTTATGGTCAGGCTTGTGTGAGGCGCTAGTCCAACAATAACATAAGGTTTATGATTAATCGTTGATTGTTTTTTGGTATAAAAACATAAATATATACGGTCAACTAGGAAACAATCACTAGAATCGAACAATCCGTTCGGCGGATGCGGCGCAACTTGGTTGGCTCAAGGCGGCGTCGCAGCGATGCTGCAACCCGCGCTCCGCAGTGCGCTGCCGCCCGATGCGCTTCTCGCCGCTGCACGCGACTCCGCGCCCGATCTCGCCGGCAAGCTCACCCCTACACAGATACATGAAATGGTACAAACTCATACTAGGAATTCTTGATCCTCATAAGTTTATAGATTAAACAGACTAAAATTTATAATGGCAGCTACAAGCGGTACGCGAAGAGCTATCGTCAGTGGACGCGGGCGGCGAGGAGGGCGGCGAGGGGCGTGCGTGCGCACTGACCGCACTCATGCTGCACTGCTGCGCCGCAGCACAGCTCGCACAGCAACGTGCCGCCGACGGCCTCAACACTTGATAC
The DNA here is from genome assembly GCF_905220365.1 of Vanessa cardui. Classification (NCBI taxonomy): domain Eukaryota; kingdom Metazoa; phylum Arthropoda; class Insecta; order Lepidoptera; family Nymphalidae; genus Vanessa; species Vanessa cardui. The sequence continues at coordinate 4,042,671 of NC_061124.1, forward strand.
CATTAAATGTATTGGTCATTATCATTTGTGACTTTTATTATGCTTCTTAAAGATATCCTCCTAGCTAATAAATATTTCAATTTTTCGGGGTAAAAAGGGTAATAAACGTAGCTATTTATCTAAACTTGGGCGGAAGCTGCATGCGAAATATACTATAATAATATTGTGTGCAATGATATTGTAATAAACAGATATGTTATACCCATACTAAACAACAGAAAAAAGTGTGCCGCGCCGGGGACCGTTTATTTTACATTTCGTTACAAGTAAAAAGGTTAGCTTGATAAAAAACAATAAGTAAAAGGGATAACTAGTTGTTTTAATTACGCAAAACGTATTACTACCTAATTATGATGTATTACAACGTATTACTGGCATAATTATGATGAAAACGACTAAAGGCAAACGTCCCAATTAGGACGTTTTCTAGTCTTCACTTTTTGCGCGTTAATGACATATCTGTTTACTAGAACATCATTGGTTGTGTGTCAGTATTCAGTTTTTTCACTGTATGGAAAAAATAGTTTCGGGTGAAAACCATTTAAATATAACATACTCGTACTTTAAAATGACCTTAAATTACTGCTACAGGTCAAGAATTTTTCTCATATAAAACTTAAAAGTAAGACAATTCAAAATATATTAAAAAAATGAGAATGAACTTAATCCACCACGAGTGATGTACGATGTATGAAGTTCTAAAAATTTTAAGATTATTTTCTTCCACCGCCACTTAATAAGCAAAATATAAGTCTGCCTTTAGTTTAATATTTAGGCTCACTGAAGAACACCTACTGAATTATATCCATTTGAAAATGTGTTAGTTGTCAGAGATAAATAGAGAGATTAAAAAAACAGATTTACAACGTTGGAAATGAACAACACTGCCAAACCTATAAAGTTATATAAACATTTATATTTATCACTATAAAAACAAACTAAACTTAATTTAGATTGAGCTAATAATCCCATCTGGATATTATTCCAAAACAAAGAAAATTCGTAGATTTACAATCGATTAATTCACGAATTACTCATTTCAATATCTCTTCCAAGTGCATAAAAGCTATTTTCCTGTATCACAAATACGGAGCAAAGACCCTCGCGCATATTGAACTGCGTCGAATGTCCGTTTAGAGTGGGAATTGGCTCTTTTCCAGTTTTTCCTGAAATAGCACAAAGGATCGACCTCAACATTTTGCGATGAAAAAACTTCTGCGAAATGTCAGCGGTCGCATTATGGCGGAAAATTTGGTGCGTCACACGCATAAGTGTACAGCTATAATACACGCTGACTCTCACAATGAGCGTAGTCATAGTTACTACTGGCATGTGACGAATCTTGTCATATTTATAATTTTAATGATGAAATATACAGTAAGAGTAACACTTCATAGTTATAATAAAGACTTAAACAATACGATCTTTTATTCACGCATATTACACAGATAATAAAAGTTTATTTAAAAACAAATCTTTCCATTACAAATACTAAGTACTTTTTATAATAGTCTTTTTTTTTAATTCGACGGTTGATTTTTACAAGTGTAGAGATATCGGGGCCATGAAAAATATTTTGAAACTTAATATTTCAATCAAAAGGTCTATATTTCATTCCGTCTAATTTGGCGTAATTTGTAACGTCTGACATTCCAAGTATAAACAATCTAATGCGGAAATTTCAACATGAAGTATACCTCTTCGCTCTGCTTTTTGCAGTGGCGAAACAATTTCGCCGCGATGTACATATTTATGTTCTTAATAAATAAACACTCGTCTCGAACTAGGTCGCAAGAGGAGGAAGATACTTTCATAAATTCGAGGTTACAAGTTCTGAAAACTTTACATTTTATTGTAACATGTTGTCGGGTGTTCGATAACGATTTGAATTTATTTTATGTATGAAGTAGTGGATAACTTTCAAATATAAATAAACATCTAGAGTCTAGACACTGCAAACATTGATTAATAAATACCACAATTATGGAATAGGTAATAAATACACATATCGCAACCCGGTAGAGGCATATAAATCAACAAGAATGTTATTAAATACTCTTTGAAATATAAAATAATCTCTAGGTTCCTAACCATAAGATCACAAGAATGCATGGACATAAAATACTTTGCAATTATACGTCTATCATAATTGATTTTTATGATAGTATGTAAAATTCTTCCACTAATATAGATTATACCTAAGTCCAAATAAATATTATATGACCATAAACATTATATAATCATAGCAGTCTCAAGAACTGGACTCAATGCTCATTGTAGATCAAAATTATAGAACAAATTCCACATAGTGTTTCCTTGTTTACTTTCACGAAAAATAAATAGAATGATTTTAATCGTAGCACGGGACTCGGGAATATAGTCTTGGCATTCATTCAAGGTTGCCAAAGTTGAAATTTTGCGTCTCTGTTTGGCCAAGACATGAAAACAGTGCGTTGAACGGACGCCGGTACGACGTCAGACTGACGCAAATAAATAAGTTTCGTTGTTAAATATGAATAACTAAAACAAAAGAACATGTTTTAGCGATATATAAGATAAAATGTATCTATTATTGTTTTAATTATTTTTAAGTAAAATAATACTTTAATATTGTCTTCTTTATTTCAAGCTTTCTTTTATTTAAGGAAAGAAACAAGCGAATAGACCAGTTATCTGATAAGACAATCAAATTGATAGGTAAGTAGTCACCACACTTGCACTGTATGAATTTAAACCTGTCTTCTAATACCGTCAAGGCGCCTAAAAAAAAAACAAAACAACAGAATAAATAACTTATTTATCCCATTGCATCGCTTTGTGTGATAGTTGATAAATCAAGGTCCATAGTAAATCATTAATAAGTACATTTGTTTTCATATTGATATTGTTAGCGATTATGTAAACACGATAATTTATTTGATACAGGTATATTTACCTACTTTTATAACAGAATGAATCATACACAAAGTGAAATTACAGCAATCAAGTTCTGCAATGAGTTACAACAATGTTCGCTATGCACATGCACAGAGAATTAGGCTGGAAATTTTTATTCGAACGAGCCCGTATTCTTTCACATTGAACTCACAACGATTGCACACAATCGACAATTACGTTAATACAAAGGCCATTTGATTGCTGAGTTCTCGAGATCACAATACGATATTGAACGTGACAAACAAAATCAAATACAAAATAAGTATATATTATCGAAATGTGTACAAAATTTCGTTAATATACTCAATTATACCTCATCTAAATATACATTTTTTTTTACATCTAAGGTGAATTTGACTAAGCTTCTGAAAATGATTTCAATGCCGATTTGAAATTTACTTTCACCTTCATAATGACAAGAAGTTTATTATAACAAAAAGCAGGAAAAATCACACTATCCTTAACGCTTTCATTGCTGTTACCAACTATGTAATAAATAATATAATAATATTTAATAAAAATTCTTTATCAGTATCACAAATAGGCTTACGATGACCTTCTACAATAAAATAAGAGAAAATTTAGTACCGAAGCTTTTTATGTTCTTTTTTTTAAATATCCTCATTTTTTTATTCTTCCAAATATTGTTTAGTTTCAGGACGTAGCAGTAAAAAATATTTTATATTTACGCAGCAAAAGGAAGCATAGACTCCTTTGTTTATAGGGTCCGATTATTTATAAATCCTGCTCCCATACATTTTCCACGTGCTTCCGCGAGGAAAGCGAACTTGAGTCAACTGCGCAAACGGTGGAAGGGAGACAGGCGTTTGTTGTTGTTGCTATCTAGCTCACGCGCCACGCTTCTTTGTTTTGGCGACGATATAAAGGCTGGAGGAACGCTTCGCTCGAATTTACAACTGTTGCCGTTCACCCAGGCGCTTTTGCGTTTCGGAGCGGTGTATAAAGAAAATATAAATACGTGTTTATTCTCCCACTTGGATCTCGTCAGGCATTTGTGATATATTACCAGTGATCACTGAAACTGAGGAGTGCAGTGTTTTCAAGTGCAGTGATGAGGCCCCCTACGGACTACGATGGTACGAGGTTACCCGCGGAGGCGGAAGAGGGAGACCCGAGGGCACCAGCGATGATGATTTGCGCAAGGTTGGCTGGACGAGCTATTATCAGAGTTGTAGGCAGGTGTGAGGATGCGCAAGAGAATAGCCAACTAGGTTAGTAATTCTTTGTTTGTTTGCGTTGTTTTGATCTGCCGTCGTGAATCAATAATTTACAAAGACCATCAAATATAAAGTTTATTACATTAAATAAAATTTAAAAATAAAAATTAAAAAACAAAAAAGCAGAATTGTTTCTTGAAAAATACTAAAGACAATTTCGAATGAAATACGACATAATAGAGTTTTGAAAAATATTTCAAAGATTTATTCTGATTAATTGCCTTTAATTAAATATTTGTTTGAAATATGTATCTAGTTGTTTTAAATTCTGTAAAATCTATAATTATTTTCTACGTAATATTTGCTCTACATTTATTTAAACGCTTTAATACACACTTTTTTAATTATACTTTCTGTATGTTCTTAATGTACAACTTATATACAATTAAATTAGGAATATATAGATTCATTAGAACATATTAAAAAAAAAACTTAAAACGTACACGGTCTTCGTTTGTTTAAAAAACAATAACAATAAGAAAACAATTAATTTTCACGTAAACATTATTTGATAAGGTTCATTAAACCATCCTAAAAACACCGTTTACGATTTACCTAATCGCTTTGTTCACCTACTTCATTTACGTCTGTGAATATTATCTTATCTTGGCAACTACGTCGTATGAAACTCAAATAAAATCATATGCGACTGTAAAGAAACTGACCGTTATTGAACTAGGTTACGTATTGTGGGTCGAATCGTTAAGCAATATCTTGTCAATGAACTGATCGTGAACGACCTTGACCCACTATCTATTATTAAAATGAAACTAGGTATTATACTAATCTGCCAAATATATATTTTTTTAATATCAAAATCTATGTTAATTTTTTTTTTAATAAGGACGCGAAATCATATGTCGATGACTTAAAAAATATCACTATCAAGATAATTTTATAATAAACGAATCGAGGCTAATTAATTAATAATAATTTAGTCCATCATTATTTTGTTTACATCGAGCCTCGAACTTTAGCTATGATTTAGGTTCAAAAGTAACGTTAAAAATAAATATTTAGACATACAATAAAGAACCGTATAAAATAAAACTGCGAGACACAATTTCAATTCTCAGCAATTTTCTAAAAAAGCTGTCAGTTGAAAAATCGATATTTTATTAAAATACAAAACTTATTTAATATACGACAATTTTCAGTAAGACAGAGCCAAGTTTGTAGTATATTATCTTAAAACTAAATTAATTTAGTAAAACTAAAAATGTAACTTAACCCTCCTCTTTTAGTAACATTATAAAGCTTTATAAAGAGTCAAATTCGTAACCTACCAAATTAGATTGCGCTCTATACCAGAAAGAAATACAATAACAATTCCATGCTTTTACCTCTTATACTTTCCGTATTCAATTAAAATATATGTGATTTTTAATGTAACATTACATAGTATTTTGTTGATTATACTTGAAACAGTTGTAACGTCTAATATTGTAGTATGGAGTTACATTATGTATTAGGTACTATGTTGTAACATTGTGTTAAATTTCAACTAAATGCGAAAACCGTATAATCATAAGTCATTAATTGTGATGTAAACCGTTCGTTTGGATCAAAATTTAAATTTTGTCCCAGATTCTACTTTAATCTATGTTAGTTACAATCCATAAATAAATTACCAAAAAATGTATGTATATTTGTAAGCAGATTTATGTAATAATGGTTATAATTAATGGCGTTATTTAAATCTGCCATTGACATTTCACTAACATATAATATATATCGTATATATTTACGATATGATGATACTATGTAATTTTAATATGATATAAAGCCACCACTTCAATATAACATAAATATTAAAGAAAACTTAATATCGTAATATTGAATTTCTTAGTAATGAACATTTTATTGTTGAAATAGTTTTTGATAGTAATAGCTGTCGAGGAGTACTTGTGATATTTTAATAAATATAGTCGATTGCATCATTAAGGTTTCCGCTTTCCAACATCATGGATCGAACGCAACGAAGCAAGTCACCATCAGCTTAGTTGTAAAATAGTCAATTCAATTTCTTTATTTATTTATTTTAAGCCTTTTAGTATATTATGGTATAAACTACAACTGACCATAGATAAACATTAACCGAACTACCGTATTTTGCGTCATAATGACTCTACTATTTAATGATCGCGTAATAGCTTTCCACGAGCGCCAGTTTTTGTCAGATGTTAAATACGTTGTTAAGAAACCACGAGAAAACCATGACGAAATTGAATGAATTGGGCTTTCGATTTTATATAATATTTAACTCATACTTGAAGGAATATTATTATTGATTAAAAAAGAAAGTCATTAAATTAGGCGTATGTTTATGAGTCATTTGATATAAATAATAATTTATTTTTTCTAAAGCTTTATTCATTTTTGGGTATATATTTGGAAACATTTTACATTAATAAAAATATAAATGCATGTCTTTGTTTATATCTCAGGTATAAACAATATAAAAGTAATATAATGAAAATGTTAATCTTTAGCCTACATTTCGTAAATAAAAAAAATATGGCGCAAAAATGTTGTAACTTTCGAGGTCAGTTCTACGGCGATCTTTTTAATGTTTTAGTTAACGAAAATAATATATTTTTGAAATCATTTTTAATTAAATTAACAGCTGTTTAATTTATGATGGGTTCTTCTCGTAAATAAGCCTTAACTTCGTACCATTTATTTTGCAATGTTGTTGTTGTATTGTATTGAGAACAGTATTTAAAATAATACCATTTATTATACTATATTCTTATGTATTATTATATAGTGGTTATCTAACATGGCTCTATCGACGTTTAAACCATTACTTTGTCTGAAACCTTTAATTAACTTATATTTATTAGTAGTTCTTGAACAGTAAAAACAAAAGTAAGTGAAATGATACGGAAGTTTTAAGCAAATTAAATTTTCACAGTTATGACGTCGTTAGGGATGACATGGTCATAAAGACTCGAAATATTAATTAAAAATTAAATGATACTATTTGGCAGCTTTCGTAGACGTTCGTAATCTCTATTATTAGTGTAACGTACCTACTTAACGTTATTTGAAGAAGGGAGTCTAGTGCGCAGTAGCTCGTAGGTAAGCGTGAGTAAGGACAGCCACGCGACCCGCCGGTTTCGTTTGCGTGTACCTAATCAGAAACTGTGTTATAAATCCTTGACTTCGATGTGTTTCGTTCTTTAATAAAATAGCAATCATATTAAAACGAAACTTACCTTAAAATCAATTGTTAATATTCGTTAAAGAGTATTAGGAAACTCTAAATTTAAGGGAGAGCCTTGCATTCGTTGAATTACTTATTTTATAGTAATTCAAACAATCCATTATGTCGCAATCCTACAGCTAATTGTTAAATCGGAAAAAAAGCCTATTTAAGTGGATTGATACGCGTAGCTTAGTTCATTAAATGTAATCTAAGCTAGTTTTTTTAGAGTTTCCTCATTCTATATTGCATCCATATCAACTCCCGGAAGACAAATCGTACGAGCACAATGAATGTTCCAACATGCGGAAGGCGCGCGTCACATGGATTTATTGCGTGTTCCATACGAATATGTCTTAGCACTTGTCTACACATACATGTGATTTGATCGATTTAGAACATCCTCGGCCAGTATACGATGACTTATAAACACGAACTCTAGCAGAGAACGCGTTGGCCTTAGTTGAACAATTTCTGCCATATATAGCCAAACTGGCGGCTTGAGGTCACTGCTCGTTAAATATACTTCCGTCTTGGATAATCGTGTATGGTATGATTCAATGAAACGTTAAAAGTAAAACTTTTCACAATTTTATTGGTCAATAAAATAACAATAAATATTTTTCACACCTCGTTACGAAGACTCTGAGAGATCAAATAATAAAAGTTGAAAGATATTCAAATCTTAAGTATTTAAATAAACATACGTAAATGTTTATATAAGAAGTATATGTTAAAGATAATTAAGAGCAACTGTTATTCCATGCGTCTTTGATTTAAAAAATACACATTTTACATACATTTTCATTTTTTTTTTTTAATTTGTCTAACAAGAATATTATATTTTTATGGTAAGTGAGCTAGTTTAACTACTTGCAAAGTACATAATAGGTTGGTGGCGCAATATTGTTTCAAAGTATGGTTTATATTTTTACCGCACCAATGTCTATGGATGGTGATCCCTAATTTTCATCAGGCGACCCATTTAGTTTTTATCTTATAATCTTATGTAGAAATAGTATAGGTAGGTACCTCGTACCTTGCACTAGATAGATAAACATAGTATAAATTATTGATTTTATCAGCACAACTCTTTTTTTTTCAAATGAAAACTATTTCAATATCTATAATGCTATTCCATAGTAAGTAATATGTCGGGGAAAAAATAGTGATATGAGATATCCAAAAACGATCAGATTCAATCAACATCAGTCAGATATACAATTTTACCTATCCCGCAGAGTTAAGTCTTCATGTAGATCATAAATGAGACAACTAACAATTCTAATATAAAGAAAATTCTTTATAAGTAATATATCATAATGTATGTTGTTTATCTATAGTTAGCCTAACATTTTGTTTTCTTAAGTAGGGTTAGCACTACGCTTTTTCTTTTAAAACCAATCATATCTTAAAAACCAATTTTATAACAATTTATGATGCATTAATTATATCCTCATTAATAGCTATTACGCCGCCAAGCTTAAAAGTATTATAATTTAAAATAAGCAAATAAGTTAATATCAAAGTTACCCTTAATTTAGACAGGAGATAATTAAAACAATCGTAAATATATACGAAAAATTAAAAAAGAGTTGAAATTAAAAAAACAATTATATTAAAAGCTTTTATCTTACACCATTATTATTATTTATATGAAATGTATTTTCGTGAATTAATTAAACAAACAATTTTCCCATGCCCACAGTTGTGTATCAGTGTTCAAGAAAACGTTAGCTAAAAAGTATTTTGCTTGATAATTTGAAAACTAACGCTTAGACCGATTTTGATTAAAATATAGTTCTAGTATAATTAATTATAATGTTTTCATCTTTATATAATATATATAAACAAACCCAATTTCATTTTCTGAAATATATTTTTGTATTTTCGATGGATGAAGTGTCATAATTACCTGTCAGCCTCAGATGTCAATACGTCAAATCTTAACTAACAACTGTCAGTGTCAAAATAAGAATTAGAAGTAATGCCACAAAAATGTCGCAAAAATAATTATTTCAAAAACAATTAAATATCTCAGAACTAAAATAGATTTTTTTTTATTCAAATATTATTACGGTATCAAAACTAACTATAAAATATGTACATTTACACACATTTAAAACTTTAGGTTAGACAAAAAGTTAAAACACAAGTAACATTTCGTAAACACTTATAAATAGAATCTTGAGAAACTAGAGGCTTGTAACAGTAAAGTGTTAAAAATACTCACTCGCTTGTTCCGATTTAAATATTTCTGATATTAGAATTTTTAATAGGTCAAGTAGCTATCACCAAAAGTTATATTTTCAAAGTGTTCTTAATAAATATAATCATTAACAATGGCACTAGCAGTCACACGAGTGATTTTGAGGTGTGAAAATGCACAAGAAACTCAGGAATTAGGTAACCTCATTTTATATTGGTAGTAAAAAATATGGTACAAGTACAGTATTTAGCATATTAGTGTTTATCTTTTAAGTAAAACAATTTAAACTCATTTAATATATTGTAACTAAGTCAACTAAGTAGTAAATATACATAATGATGATGGTTTCTTCACTTATATGATTATAAAATCCTTTAAAAGCAAACAATGTTTACTTTTCATATATATATAATTTTTTGTTCAATTGTTTCAGATCTGTCAGAATGTCAGCTAATGCAAGTACCTGATGCAGTATACCACCTCATGCGACACACCGAGCTCAAGAGCTGCGACCTCAGTGGGAATGTTATTACAAAGATTCCACCAAAGTTCACTGTCAAATTTAGTTTAATCACAGGTAAGATGGCACAAAATAAATTAAGATCTGTTGACCTATTAATAATCCATAATTATTATATATAATAGTCACTTTTTATGAAACTAAACTAGTGCCAAACAATGTTTATAATTAAGCTCATAGATAAGAGAAATATTTGTGCTACTATTTAAACAAAAATGATTATATTAAAAACTAATGAAAATATGATGACTTATAAAATATATATATATTTTTAATTTCAGATCTAAACCTATCAAATAATCAAGTAGCCAAGCTACCAGATGAACTCTGCACATTGGCGTGTTTGCAGCGCTTGGACATCTCGCACAACACATTTGTGGCTCTACCAGCCATCGCCTGCCAGTGCCCAAGTCTACACACATTATTAGCACACCATAATCAAATCATAGGTGCCTAATTTCATTTCTATTTTTATATTAATAAAGGTAATTTTTTTATTTGATATAAGATATTTTTTTCATACAAAAAAAAATATCTTAATACAAATCAAACCAAAGCTGTATTTCTTACATTGTAATTCAAATCAATCACTGATTTAACTTCAGATATGAAGCATGTTCATCAAATGCTGATCCTTAATTTTAAAGCAATTTCACTAAAATTAATATATTTTTTCTCAATTGCAGAAGTAGATGTGGACAGATTAGCAAGATCTCGAGCCCTTGAATATGTAGACCTAAGTGACAATCCCATTCCACCTCGAACATATGAAGAGTTAAAGCAGCTGAGCCGACCTTCAATATCTATTTCAGAAAGAGAAAAAGAAGACTGGGAGGAAGATCTCATCATGTAAAAGATTTAACTTCCTGTGTACAAGACTTACATTCATCTTAATAGATAAGCGAAGTGTAGGGACTGGTGCAATTAGGCATCAACAAGATGGGTATGATACCTGGTCCTAACTCAACTGTGATTTAGCCTTGTGCAAAGAGAACTTTATTAAGTTTCTTAAGCATGTAGTTAAATAAGCGTAACAAAATGAAGTGTAAATGGTTTTCTATTAGGAATATATTCATAAATATAAATGTTACACTATGTGCTCAAGAATTTTGTACTCAGTAAAACAAACTATAAGAGAGATGACATAGACATGTATGTACAGCATGTTTACGATTATTCATATTTTTATATAATTTTTTTATTAAAAATTGTGATTATTTTATATTTTGATGTTAAAATAATTTTTAATAAAAGTAACTAGATCAACTATGAGTTGATCTTTTTCTTTTTATTGAATACTAGTCGTTTATAATAATTAGATAAGTATTAATGATTTGTATTATTCTAACAATTTACTTTTGTATTAGAAAATTTATAAAAATAGAAGATTTTAATCTTACCTTATCTTTTAAAATAATGGATTGGTATTTGGTACTTAAAACAAGAATTATTTTTTAAAATTTATTCGAAATAAAATTTGTTTTGTTCATTAAACTACCTAGCCTATAATAGTGCTAGTTTTTATATTTTTCGGTTATTTTTAGACATAAATTTACTTTTTCACTTTTATACACATTCAATTTTTTAAAGATTACATTTAAATGTTGAAATGTGTATGTATTGCAATGCCTTAATTATGTTTAAATTGTGGATCATTGTATTACAACAGTCCATTACACTATTATGCACTTTACAAAAGCAATAAAAGCTTCTGATATTTTATGAGTTTTAATGATTTTTTTTATATAAATAAATTTTATTTATCAGCGGTTTAGTGTTTTCAATAAAACGGGCCTTATCAAACAAACTAGTTGAAATTATCATATTTGTCACTTAAGACTAAAAGTCCTTTAGTCTTAAGTGACAAATATGAAAAGTCCTAAAAGTTGCGTAAACAGCTAAACCATATACTGGTTTAGCTGTTTACGCAACCCCTTTTTATAGTTTTTGTGAGACAAATATATATCAGATGGTTAGACTAGTCTTGCGTACATGCAAATAAATTTAAAAATAATAAATTGCGAAGTGGCAAATATAATAAAGCATCGTGATACTATTAAATGATGTATTCCGTATATATTTACGGAATACGTCCAATAAAATGTCATACGAATAAAAAAAAAGCAGTTGATATTTAGGTATAAAAAAATAGTTCAATTATTCAAATTGATTGTCACTCAATCGATTGTACAGATGTGAAGATATATCTTGAGTAATTTTGGCGTCAAAACTTGTAGTCCAATTATGATATAAATATAATAATGATAATGAATGATTCAAAAATTCTACAATAAAATTAAAATTATCCTAATTTGTTGTTGTTATTTGTTCAGACTCTGAACTTCAAGGTCTGGTTTTGGATTGGCAACTGACCTCAGTTTCCAATCTACGAAATACTAGGATTGTTACGTCCAGTTTTAAATATTTTTCTAAAAAGTTCCCACTAGAACTTAAAAATAAATGAAAAACTATCCTGTCAGTGTCATATAATGATATTATAAAATAGATATACGACGCCTATTTTATAAATGTATCTAAAGAACGTATTATAATATAACAATAATGGCAGGACCAGATGATGACCCTAATTTAAAAGGTTTTACTCGATATTTTAATAGTCAAACTAATAGAGGAAGAGCTAATGTAAGCAAAACTTTTATTACAACAATTACAATTTATAAAATAAACTGCTATCACATCCATTTCTCTGTCTAATACAGAATGGATATAAGCTTTTACCAAAGCTTACTGTGATTCGTAAGAAAAGATTAGATGTTAGTAGATTGGATATCAATCACAATCAAAATATTTTAAATGTACTGTTTTATCATATTTTCCTAAGAACTTCGAATTATTTTTTGTAATAACTAGGCTTTTTTATTATAAACTTATTTTTCCAGGTTTCAAAAGTAACAATGGGAAGTGTAGCGTTATATTATATCTATCATAAATATTACAAGACTAAAAAGAAGCCGAAACTAGAATAATCCTTTTTTTTATACTAATATTTTTAAAATCAAAATTCTAATTTCTTTAAAACACATTTGGAAATAGAAGATTTAGTTGAAACAAACAACTTACAAAAACATATGTTCAAAATGTATAATTAAAATCCTGGTTGAAACGAAACGTGTTTTCATCTCTCTGACAATCAGCCGTCCAGCCGATACAGTTTCTTTGGAGGTTGTAATTACGTAAGGGTAAAATTTTACATACAGGTACATTTTTATAATTTGAAGTACGCCTAATTTAGAAATAATATAAATTGATGGTTGCAATTTTCAATTAAATTTTGTATCATTGTGCTGTTATAATTTTAGAATGGCTGGAGGAGATTCCGTTGATGAATCCCAATTGAAGGGTTTTTCAAAATATTTTAACAGTATGACAAATCGCGGCAGGGCTAATGTAAGTATTAAAATTAAAGGTTTTTATTGTTTGTCGCATTGTGCTAGATTTTGTTATATTGTAAATTTCAATGATGAAGTGAGTAACTTTATAAACATCTTATAATACTACGTAACAATAGTTCCAATCACATGCCCTGACAAATAATATTAGAAAAAATCGAATCATCAATCTTTGATTAAAAATATTTTTTTAACAAAAATATTTCCAAAGGATAACTTATGAAGTACACTGAATATGTGTATGCATATATCATGCTGTGAATTAAAAAAATATTTTCTTTTTCAGACGGCAAAGGCTACATATGCCTTCTTTGGTGTAGTTATATTATATTTCACACTCAAGCCAAAGTCTAAGAAGTAATAACAAGTTACACTTGGATTTCCAGTATAATTTAAGTTAAGCCTTGTAATAATGGTTCCATCAGAAGAATTTTTAATTATTTAGTGCAAGTAATAAATCATGTAAAATGTAAAAGTTTATTATTTCATATTTTCATTAGGTTTAGTTAAATAAAAATACTTATTTCATAAATAATACTTTTATTTAAATTAATGGGTACAGATAATAAAGTAGCATAAAACATAATATTTGCAGATCCTCTACTGTAAGTCGTAATGAGACTTGATTGTTCCATCTTTGGTGGTGAAATTAATCATTTGAGTCTTTTTTTAATACTATATATCTACTACAGTTTATACATAATGATTTGTGCATACTGAGAATTTGATGTATAAACATTGTAATGCTAAATGAAAGCTCTAGCACCAACCTATCTGCTTGTTCAAATTGTTACACAAAAGAAATATCAAATATTCATATAAAAAGGCCTTAATATCATTTAACAAAAACCTTAACTAAACTTTCAGAATAATGTGTTCAAAGGCAAATTTTAAGCTGATAATACTGCAAGTAATAAAATTGATTATTATAAATATGTTTAATAATATCAAGCCCATTCCTAACCATGACTAGCTTAGTTTGCTCTACAAAATGCACCATCCTTTATAATTCCTAACTATCAAAACCCCAATACAGTCTCTCAACATCTCGAATATTATCAATTGTTTAAAGGAATAAACATTTAAAATCAACTTGTCGATGTTTTTCTTTTATATATACTTTAAACAATCGATTTTCCATCATCACAGCATCAAAAGCTCTGATGTATAAAATTCCTTAATGAATACATTATTTTATAAAGAAGTCTCAGGAAATAAACCTCTACCATTTATATTCATCACCTTTCCAAGTGTGGCTGTACACTATTGAAAAGTCAAACATTACACAAGTTTGATAAAAAATCCCAAAAGAGATAGAGGAAAAGACTATCGTGATAAGAAAATGCATACTTATAAAATTATATATTTGACAACAGGTATATTAAAATAGATTCCATTATTCATTTATAGTTAAAAACAAGTAGGATAAAAAATATTAAGCTTAATGAGATTGTGTATTTTTAGGAAAGAGGAGATAGATTAGACAATACTTTATCGTTGCTGATATTCATTAAAATAGAAGAAAGCGTATACTAGAATCATAAGGCTACTTCAGTGTCACACATATCAAGCATCAATTTCTTATATATTATGGATGGAATGCTTATATAAGAAAAAGCATGATAACTCGTCTTTTACACATTTGACATATACTCCCAAGAACATTCCACAATGGGACGTCACAACTTAATACTTCATTGTGTAAGCAAAGCCTACATAATGTTTTTCATCATAAAAATAATTTGTATAAAATTAATGATATGACCAAAATTTGTCATTTACTGCATTATATTCTTAAATCTAATAAATAATAATATCAATGTTATAATGAGTATTTAAAACTTTCGGCTTTTTTTTTACAATAGATGTACTATTTTTAAACAAAGAAAAGTTTTAAATAAGTATAACAAAGCACAAGCCACTCTATGTGTGTATAATTTATAATATACTAAAGTGCCAAATATTCTTATTACCGTAAAGCTAGATTGATCTTCATTACAATAAGGGAAATAAGTTAAAATGTTGCAGTATTTTTAATCATTTCAACAGTATTCTATGTAGAGATCTAAATTATTTCGTTAAAAAATTTGACATGTTTTCTTAAAATATATTCATTCAAATATTTTCCATTCAACTTACAAAATGGCCGCCGATAAAATATTTCCGCTGGCAGCATCTGAGCGTCAGTATATTCATATGCCTATATTACGTTAAAAGTTTGTTCCATTGGATCAGGTCTTACGTATAGATTTCAAGACCATTGATGACATCGAAACATCGTCATGTAACTTTGCCGCTCTAAAACCAAGCATTCGATAATTAGCAAGTCGGGTTAATTTTGCCTACATAATTCAACTAAGAAAACAAATAATAATTAAAAAAAAAGTTAATTTCAGAATCTTCGCAATATTCGTTATTGATAGTTTTGTGTCTTAATTAGACTTCAGCGTAGTTTAGAGTAGAAAAGTTGCGTGACGGTATGTGTTGGTTACGTAAGCGGTTAGAGCCACGTGGGCGCCCTGGTGAGCGAGTAGAGCGCGGGCGGCGGCGCGCTGGTGGGGACGGGCGCGCCGTCGCCCTCGGAGTCCGACTCCTCGGACGACACGCGCTCCGCCGCGCTCAGCGCCACGCGCGCGTACTCGTCCGTGTCGATACTCTTGCAGAAGTGGATCGCGTACCTTGGATTTAATTTCATTATTTATTTTAAATTCCTTATATCGGTATGTATGTAACTATACAATTCAAATGCGTTATATTATACCTGAGTTTCTCTCGTAGTACAGATTTGCAGGAATATCTTGGCATTTTGAGTAGGAAGAAACATGTGTAACTCTCTGGTAGGAAATGGTCTGGAGGTTGGTACTTATCGAGAACCTTTTTTTAAAAAAGAAATAAAAATTATTAGAAGTTACACAATTACATGTTAATCTCATTCTCAGGTATTCTAGCAGAAATACCTTTTATTGCTATTTTACAATGAACAAAATAATTTACCTATAGTCTGTTCGCGTTAAGAATGCAGTGAGTTGTCATTGTTTACCGGCCTGACTCCGCCCCCTTTGACCAATCAAATCTTTTCAAATTACAAAGTCAAGTTCACATTTAATTAATTATTAACTGATATTTTTATAATTTAAATTTTGTTTATTTATATATTTATATTTAATTTATTCAAGCTGTACTCGTAATAATTAATGTAACCTATAGCTACTAGATGACGTTATGTCAAAATATGTAAATTTCTACATCGTGATGGCATGATTCGCAAACGATTGTATATAGTGTTAAGAATTTGTTGATTAAACACCCCGATTCGACTTTTTATTTTAATGTGTATTTTTTAAATTCATTATACTTAGTCTTTAAAACAAATATAATTTGTTGGAATTTTAACACAAATATGCATACACCTTCACCCTGCTGTTAAAAAAGATTTGATTGGTCAGGGGGCGGAGTAAAGCCGGTAAACAATGACAACTCACTGCATTCTTAACGCGAACAAACTATAGAGGTATCTATGTATATCATATTTTATATAAAAGATGGCTAGCGGTACAAGGAACAGTTTTATTGATAGTGGCAATTTTTGTAAATAAATAGAATCATAAGCTCAGCGAGGGACCTGCAGCACGAAGTCCCTCTGGCGCGGGTCCTGCGGCGCGCGCGGCAGGCGCGTGCGGCCCCACACGAAGCGCAGGAACAGCGCGCGCTCGCCCCCCGACAGCTCCTCCATCACCTCCCAGAACCACTGCACCAGTGGCGCGTTGGGTTCCACGCCTGGGTATTAAACGTATTAAGTTGTAGTGATACATGAAAATCGAGTCGAGATGGCCCAGTGGTTAGAACGCGTGCATCTTAACCGATGATTGCGGGTTCAAACCCAGGCGAGCACCGCTGATTCATGTGCTTAATTTGTCTTTATAATTCATCTCGTGCTCAGCGGTGAAGGAAAACATCGTGAGGAAACCTGCATATGACAAATTTCATAGAAATTCTGCCACATGTGTATTCCACCAACCCGCATTGGAACAGCGTGGTGGAATATGTTCCAAACCTTCTCCTCTAAAGGAGTGGAGGCCTTTCAGCCCAGCAGTGGGAATTTCAGGCTGTTGTTGTTGTTTGATGTTGTTGATACATGAAAATAAATATACACTCTCTCAGAGAACTTCTACCTGAAAACTTAAACAGATTTTGCAGCGCCATCGAACCCTCTTCCTTTAAATATAGTAAAGAAAACTACAACTTAAATATATATAACTTCTTCCATTTACAAAATAATTATATTATTATCACCCAAATATGACTAAAAAGTTAACCTTTGTAAGTAGCAGAGGCTCGTAAGGCGTGAACTGGGATGTCGGGAGAGCCGCACACTAACGTCTCCAGCTCGGAGGCGTTGAACAAGGCGAGCAGCGGCGCGGGCACGACGCGTGACATCCCGTCTCGCACTGCTCGGACTTGCTCGTCGAACTCGTGAAGCCTGTGCAAAATATAATTAAGGTTGAAATAAACACCAGTGTGTACACGCCTTCTCAATAAAAGACGGATTAAAACTTGAAAGCTTCTAGTGTATCATTTGAAATCATCCAATTGACAAGCCGATTACGACAAATGTCAAGTATCGAAATTTCTCAATTTCTCCTTTGTGTGACTCTTAGTAATTATAGTTAAGATGAGGCTACCTCCCCATTTTAATTTTAATCACTATATTTTAATAGCATTAAAAATAAATAAATAAATATTGGACAAAATCACGTATATTACCCTGATCCCAATGTAAGTAGCTAAAGCACTTTTGTTATGGAAATCAGAAGTAACGGCGCTACTACAAACACCCAGACCCAAGACAACATAAAAAACTAATGAACTTTTTCGGAGTGGCGTATCTCTGAAAACCGATGTACAACACTAATCGCCCATGGAGGTCGTCGTTAGTGTGTAACGCAGAAAATAGTGATTGTCACAGATTTACACAATTATTATTATTTTACACGTTAAAAGCGATTTAAACATAATAAATAAATATAATTCAATTTTTAAATTACACATACATATCTCAGATACTGTCAACATTTTGTAATGAACGTTATGTGGCAACTACTGGTATTATAATATTAAAATATGTATATAACCTGTAATGCAGTGCTAATTGCACATATTCGTCCTTATTATCGGGCGTCACTCTCTTGTGTCGCGTTGAGAGCGGCACCTCGTGTCCAGCCGCCGAAGGTATTGAGAACGGAAGTTCGAGGTTTTGAAGTTCCTATACGTGAACAAAAATGTTAAGCTTATATCGTACAGTACAGTAGGTTTATAGTAATATTTTACAAGTCAAGGCTTTATCGTAATATCTGAAATTTAGAGTTCAGGCACATAATCAACGTTTTGAGGTCCGGAAGTGTAACTCTCGAGATTATTGAGAATTCCTCTAATTAAAAAGTGTCTAAGCCACGTACTGAGGTAAGCGCCAAAGAGAATGATTTGTCGAACACAATTCTAACTATCTGATGTAAACTGGTGGTACGGCTTTATAGAAGTCTGCCTGGGTACGTTACTGCGACCATTGATGGGTGCATCACATATTCTATCGCCAAACAGCAATACTAAGTATGGTTGTGTAACGTAGGAAGCATTTCCGTTGTAAAGAATGGTTGATGTTTCTTACAGCACCCATGTCTATGGCGATTGTGACTACTTGTAGTGGCGTATTTGCCTATTTGCTTACTTATTTGATAAAAAAAAAATTAAATGCTTTTTTAATCGCCACTACATAAGATGTTACACAATATATATGCTATATATTATATTAGGAGATATTGTGTGTAATTATTTAAATGATTTAATTTAAATAATTACAAAGTTACTACTAATAACTTAAATCTGATGACGATTAATATCTTAATTAAGAAAGAAAGCTAACCTTATTATTCGGCGTCATATCTCGTATACACAACAACGCAGGTAAGAAGTCCTTGTCCACCTCAGCCAAGTCCTGGGGTCGGAGCTGCTGTCCCGCTAACTGTCGCCACACCCCCTCCGCTAAGGAGAGCGACAGGGGCGAGCCAGTTCTAATCGCGATGCCCATTAAAACACCTAGCGATTAAATTTTTATTAATATAATTCTGGATAAACTTCAAATTAACATAATTAGAACAACGCAATAATCATAATTTTGACGACCTCCGTGGTCGAGGGGTGTGTACACCGGTTTTCATGGGTACGCCACTCTGAGCTCCCGGGTTCGATTCCCGGCCGAGTCGATGTAGATTACCATTAGTTTTCTATGTTGTCTTGGGTCTGGGTGTTTGGGGTACCGTCGTTACTTCTGATTTCCATAACACAAGTGCTTTAGCTACTTACATTGGGATCAGAGTAATGTATGTGATGTTGTCTCATATTTAGTTATTTATCTACATTTTGACTTTTCAAAGTTTCAAAGTCAAAATGTATCAAAATTAAGTTAGTTTCAGTCACGTGATCAACAGTTGTCGCTTACAATTTGCCTTTCTGCGTATTCTAAATATAGGATTAGTGAAGTTACCTAAGAATCGGAAGCAGTTAAGATGGAGCGGCGTGTTGGCCGTGGGGTTGAGGAGGAAGGCGTCCCTGGAGGCGCCGGCGTCGCCGCGGCCGTTGGGCGTGGCCATCAGCAGCGGCAGCGACCCGTTCTGGAGCTCCTCGCACATCTCTGCGATGCTCTCGCTGTAGCCGCCGCCGCAGTCGTCTACGCTCTCACCTATATCAATATATAACTTTAATTATAGTTTGTTCGCGTTAAGAATGCAGTGAGTAGTCATTGTTTACCGGCTTTACTCCGCCCCCTGACCAATCAAATCTTTTTTAACAGCAGGGTCAAGGTGTATGCATATTTGTGTTAAAATTCCAACAAATTATATTTGTTTTAAAGACTAAGTATAATGAATTTAAAATATACACATTAAAATAAATAATCGAATCGGGATATTAATCAACAAAATTTTTAACACTATATACAATCGTTTGCGAATCTTGCAATCGCGATGTAGAAATTTACATATTTTGACATAACGTCATCTAGTAGCTATAGGTTACATTAATTATTACGTGTACAGCTTGAATAAATTAAATATAAATAAATAAATAAACAAAATTTAAATTATAAAAATAAAAATATCAGTTAATAATTAATTAAATGTAATTAATTAATTAAACTTGCCTTTGTAATTTGAAAAGATTTGATTGGTCAAAGGGGGCGGAGTCAGGCCGGTAAAGAATGACAACTCACTGCATTCTTAACGCGAACAGACTATAGTCACAAAATGTACAATAAATATGCATTTTTTTAAAAGAATGATTACAGAAGTATTCACATGCGATGGTGTTCTCTTCCACGCTGAGATGACTAAGAGTGAAACAGTAAAAAGATTATATTTCCGTTAAGTTTTATTAAGAAGCCGATAATTTAGTAGGGGACGAGTCTTCAATAGTAAATAGACTTTATCAATGAATCACCATTCAGTTAATTTGGAAAAGTTAGCAGCGCCCGCGTGTTTTGTTTGCGGTGGCGGCGCTCGCACTCATATATCAAAATATAACATTAATTATTCGCAAAATTTACAATAATAACTGATTGCATTTTTTTAAAAGAATGAATATAGAAGTATTCACATGCGATGGTGTTCTCTTCCACGCTAAGATGACTAAGAGTGAAACAGTAAAAAGATTATATTTCCGTTAAGTTTTATTAAGAAGCCGATAATTTAGTAGGGGGCGAGTCTTCAATAGTGAATAGACTTTGTCAATCCAGTTAATTTGGAAAAGTTAGCAGCGCCCGCCTTTTTTGTATTCTGTAGTAAGCCGATTTTTTCGATAATTATCATAATCGAAGCTATTGATTAGTCCACATCTGCAATTCCCCTTGCTGTATCGCATCGTCCCGGCGCTCGCTCACCCACGAACTTGACCTTCCAGACGCGGTGCGGCAGCGCGAGCGCGTCCTGCGTGAGCACGGGCAGGCGCGCCACCATCTGGCCGAACACGGAGCGCATGCCGGCCGCGCCCGCCAGCCCGCTGCCGCCGCGCCGCGCGCGCCGCGCCGCCACGCGCGACAGCTCCACCACGGGCCCGTGCTGCCGCTCGCGCACCATCGTCGCCATTATCGCCTACAGCGAACCATTACACATCACCAACAGACAACAGAGACCGGATATCTTCGGCAGTATGTATATTAATATACAAGTATAGTACGACACAAATTAGATGTAGCATCGGAAAATGCAATGGAATGAAAATAAAACCGACTACTGACGATTTACACAACCAATAGAAATAGCTCTCTATCGCGCCATTCGACGCTATTCGTCGCTATAGATTCACTCGTCAGAGAAAGCAAGTGCATGTAAATCGACGCGTCATATATTAGGTCATATGATATTATAAGTTATTACGTTGTTGTCAAGATCATATTCGCATGAGAAATAAATATTGATATTTTGGGATAGCGTACTAAATTCGGATGTGATCGGTTTTACGAATTTTGCCGATGCGACATCTAAGTTGTGTCGTACTATAGCATGATTCCAATGTCAATCTAATGAAAACGCTCGCCAATTTCTACAAGTACTAATATTATAAAAGCCAAAGTGAATTTGTTCGTTACGCTTATACATCGTTACTACTAAAACGATCATTATGAAATTGCATACACGTTGTCTCAGGTATAGGAATAGGAAAGGTCGTACGAGAACCAGTAATATATGTCTCTTATTATTTTGCGCGCATTGTTTAAAATGTATTTATTTCTTGTTATTGTTATTATTTTTGTTAACTGTATTAAAACAAAGTAATGATAACGACTTACTTTTCTGAAAGCCGCTTCTTTCACGCTATAGAACAGTAAACTCCTCAATTGATCCATAGGTTCGTCTAAGACGAGCAATGGGAGGTTCGGACAGACCAATTCTGAAAACTGGTGTAGAAGCACCTGAAACGACGAACAAAGTATTTTAAGTATAAATGTAATTTTATCAAAAATTTTTGTGTTAATATGATCCTTAAGAAATATATTAATTACGTCACGTTTATGTTATTTTAAGACCGACTTAGTGGTTCGACTTAAATGTTGATGCAGTATGTATGCTGTAGCTCATTTAATTATATTTTCGATTTTGGCCCAGTGTTTAAGTCTGACTTCCTGACTTCCTATAGTAAGTATCGTACGAGCACATGGTATACAGACCAGCCTGTTGCATATGAGGTGCGGGGGGAGGTCTCGCAGCAGATGGCACTCGAGCGGCGCGGCGGGCGGCGGGCGCGGCGCGGGCGGCGCCTCCACGCACAGCGCCACCGTGTGCGCGCTGCCGCACGCCACGCGCGTCACGCGCTTGCCCTGAAGCGAGCGACACGAATAATACACTCGAGCTCTAAACTCCTCTACCAAATTACATATATCTTATTAATGGTAAAAGTAGATGACCACGTCACGCGCTTGCCCTGAAGCGAGCGACACGAATAATACACACCAATATACATATATCTTATTAATGTTCTAGGTAGATGACCAAGCAAGTATGACTGTTGGTACTTCCCAACAGTCTCACGGCACAGCGGTGATATTGTTTATCACCGCCCATAGACATTGGCGCGGTATTCATTCAATCTTGGGAATATTTTATGTCGCCTAGTGCCTGTAGTAACAATGGCTCAAACAGCCTTCATACCGTTATGAAGGTTTCCGTACCACAACGATACTAGGTATTGCTGTTTGGCCATAGAATAGATGATGAGTGGGGTGGTAGTCATCCAATGGATGTGTACAAAGGTAACCACAAAAATATGGTAACCATAAAAAAACTACATTGAAACCTAATTAATCACTTTAATTTAGCATTAATTCTCATCAAAAACCCACAACTCACAATATCCATTACCATATAATGGTATCTTCACGTATAGACGACATAGCCAATAAATTATCTTACCTGTAATGCCATAAGTAGCCTCGGTCTTTGTGCCGCCAGTGTAGTTCCGTCACCCAGTTGACCTTCATCATTATCACCCCATGTGTACACCTCGCCGGTATCCGTACACGCCACACAGTGTAGACTACCTTAAAATGAGAAAATTTCTTGATAAAACAAAATCCGTATTAAATTTACATATTTCCTTGAGTAATGTAACTTTATAATACATACCTGTTGCGATGGAGACTATCATCTTCCCTTGCATGCCGGTGACGCGCATGGGACGGCGCACGTGTTCGTAGCTGCCGTGACCCAGTCTATGGTAATCGCCTTTACCCCTACAAGTATCCCAAATCAAATGTTATCAATTTTAACAGGTACTCCTCCTACTTTTAAGTAATATGAATATATGATAGTTATAATGGAATGTCAGACGCCCTCACACAAGCTCTAAAATTGCCCGGTAGACAATCAATGTTACAATGTGGAAAGGGCCAATCTCCAAAAGAAGAGTAAAGAGGCCGAGAGGACGATGGGTAGACGACTTAACAGATTTAACAGGAAAGGACTGGAAAAATATCGCCAAGGACAGAATTGAATGGAAAGGACTGGAGGTGGCCTTCACCCGAAGAGGGGTCCATAACGAATAACAATAAATAACTTTTATTAACATTTAGATATAAGTAAATCACTAACAATTTAACAATCTACTAACATATACCTACATTAGATTTGGAAAATGTAAGGTTATGGAAATAAAGGCTTTTTTATTTTTATTATAATGGAACGTCGCCATTACCACTATCTATTTTTATTTTTTATTTAGTAACCAATTTATTTTCTAATATTGCTCGATTTATACTGGATATAGACTGTATGTAGTATATGTGTACAGTTCCAAATAATAAAAATACAGTAATTATAAATTATACGTAAGCTTACCAAGTGTAAACACTGCCGCACTGACACAATGCAACCGAGAACTGCGAACCGCACTCGACTTTTATAACGCGCAGACCTTTCAGACAATCAATCCTCATCGGCAACTTGCAGCCTTCAGACCCTCCACGCCCTAAAAATAATCAACATGAGCAATGCAAAACAATATATTTACCATAACTTTGTAGTTAATGTGTTGTACCTAATTTTCCATAATCGCCGTCGCCCCAAGACCAGACATTGTCGTCGTCCGTGATACACAGCGTCTGAGCGTCGCCCGACCCGCAAGCAATATCTATGACTCTGTACGAGGAAAGCGCCTCCACCTACACAACAATAATATTTACCACTATTAATACTGAAATCGTAATGATAATATTTAATTCATACAATTACAGAATTTATAAATACAAAATTTTAAATGTTGTTTTGTTGTTGTTAATATTTTGTAAATAATGAGAGTATAATAAATAAAAAAATATTAATAATAATATCTAGAATAAAACTATTTAATAAACCAACAAGAACTTATCTAAGTTAGTTACTTGTAGTCTAGTTAAGTCTATATATATTTTTGGTTATTGATCTCAAACAATAACATCGTCATTTAGCACTCCAATAAACTATATACCTAAGTCAGTTAACCAATAAATCCAGGCAGGTCATATAAAACACTATACCAAGTATCGAGAGTTCAAGTATGGAATAAGAATAAGCCTATATTAGCACTCCAATAAATTATATACCTAAGTCAGTTAAACAATAAATTCCGGCAGGTCATATAATACACTATACCAAGTATAGAGAGTTCAAGTATGGAATAAGAACAAGCCTATAACAAAATGGCATATAATGCACAACAAGTGGCAGAGATGGTATGGCAGTATTGGCACTGACGAGTTTGGGCACGAGTTGGTCCCTATAAGAAAATGGCATATTGACAGGTGTTAACGTTCGTTTTAAATCAAGGCACAACAAGTGGTAGAGATGGTATGGCAGTATTGGCACTGACCAGCTTGGGCACGAGTTGGTCCTCGGAGTCGCCGTGGCCCAGGCGGCCGTAGCGGCCCTTGCCCCACGTGTACACGCGGCCGCGCGCCGTGAGGCACGCCGAGTGCGCGCCGCCGCACGCGATGGCCACCACCTCCAGTCCCGACAGCGCCGTTATCAGCTTGGGCCGGTCGTAGCTCCTGGCGTCGGCGGCAAACCCCAAACCAAATTATTAATCCAACAATACTGGGATTATGTTACGATATTTAATTATAGGTTATAATCGTTTTGAACCTATAAAAACACTTTGAATTGCTTGAGGGAATTGAAAATAGAATATATGTATTATGATAATTACTAAATTCTTTTTTAGCTTTTCTGTGTTGGTGTTTTGGTCTTTACATAGACACATTTGTTGATCTTCAACACCAATATTTTTTTATATATTTTATGTAATTATATATGTTACTTACACTCTATTACCGTGACCGAGTTTGCCGTCCTCTCCTTCGCCCCAGCTGTACACTTCACCATCAGCAGACAAAGCTAAGCAGTGTTTGCCGCCAGAGTTGCATGCAACCTACAATTGTAATCAATAAATTATAGAACAAAAAATAAGATATTCTAACCATTTGGTTAATACACTGTACATAATTAAATCAGCCCTTTATTTTCCATGTTTAAATTAAAGTATGGTTTAGAGGAAAACTATCAAAATATTTTCTGACACATGTATATTGATGAATCTACACACAATGCATTGATATGATGAATCGAGTTCTAAAATTTGGGTTTTGCACTTATTGTCATAATATAATTCTGTAATATGTATGTAGTAATATTAATCATTCGTACCTTTGTAATGGACACGTGCTGTATGGATGCCAATAATGTGGGTTGGGACACTGAGTCAATTCCGCCTATACCCAAGCGGCCTCCTGCTCCATAACCTAAGACCATATATCAATTTTATAATAAAAGTGTCTCTAAGGCTACATTTAAAAGAAGACATTCTTGGTTATCACTATAACACCACTATAAATACTAAACATTAATCTTCGGCTTTGCAAATAATTACCATAAAATACTAGTTTACTTTTCAATCCAAAATTAGTTTCTTTACAGAATTTTATAAAAATCATCATGAAACATATGAAGACTCGTGTGTCGGATACTCACCGCTGGCGTAGACCTTCCCGTCGGGCGTGACGGCGAAGAGCGTCTGCTCGCCGCCCACGAGCTGCAGCGGGTTGAGCGCGGCCAGCGCGTGGCACGGCGTGGGCGTGCGCACCTTGGCGCCCTCCACGCCGCCCAACTGGCCGCGGTGGTTGTGTCCCCAGCCGTACACCGCGCAGCCGGCCGCGCCGCAGTTCCACCAGCCCGTCCAGTCTTCGGGGCGCCTTGCAAGAAATATACCTAACTTATCGCTGATACGAAAAAAAACACTTGCTTAATGATAAACACCGCGTAGTTGCATTTTGTTGGTCAAGGTCACCCTTGATTATATATATACATTCAAGTTTTTAACAAGTTTAAGTTATAATACCAAAAAAACTAGGATGTTCCAAGTAAGTTTATGAAATATACAGAACACAAATTTGGCTTACCTTGACTTACCAAGACTTACCAAATATAACTGATCAACTACGAATGAACTTTATATAATATTATTAATTACAGGTGTAATAAGCTAACGTTAAATATTACTGACGGACAGGCTCCAAACTTTCAAGTATATTTTTTATTACTTTACTATAAAGGATATACATGGCATTTAAAGCGGCGATTGTAATTTACTCACTTATTCACCCAATGTAGCAGTTGCTCGTCGTGCTGCCTAGTAAATTTGGTGTTATCTTCCCAGGGGTTCTGTTGGTCCGATGTGACCTCGTCCGCGTTGTACACGCCCAGGTCGATGAGCCGCTTGCGCACGTCGGAGAGGAAGGGCGTCGGCAGCGGCGTGCGGCGGATGAGCGCGTCTGCGGTGCGCATGCACAGGCAGTAGCGCTTGAACCACGCCCAGCGCGCCGCGTCCGGCCCGCTGCACACGCGCGAGTCGACGCGGAGCCCGCACGCTAACCACGCGAGCTCCTGTGAGAATAAAAATACTTGCAATTTAGAAAATACCGTCATACCAATATTGTATAAATGAATAAACGTAGTATTGTTAGAGCGTACTTCGATCGATTCATGACAAAATTATAAATACACTAAAAATGTATTTATTTTATTTATTTATTTAACCCATTAACAACTTAGCTTAGTTCTAATATTTACACTAAATACATATAACAATTATTTAACATAGAAAATGTAACTCTAAGTTATTAAAAATATAAATTTACTTGGTGGTAGGGCTTTGTGCAAGCCCATCTGGGTAGGTACCACCCACTCATCAGTTATTCTACCAAATAACAGTACTCAATATTGTTGTGTTCCGGTTTGAAGGGTGAGTGAGCCAGTGTAACTACAGGCACAAGGGACATAACATCTTAGTTCCCAAGGTTGGTGGCCCATTGACGATGTAAGGTAATATATCTTACAGTGTCATTGTCTATGGGTGATGGTGACCACTTTCCATCAGGTGGCCCATATGCTCGTCCGCCAACCTATAACATAAAAAAAAATAAAATAATGTAATTTAAATAAAGCAATGTTAAGCAACTCAAGTTCGATGAACACAACCTCCGTACTAGGTGAACTGTATGACGGTAAGAGCACACTTAGGCACATTGAAGGTAATAATAATAAATACCTTGAGATAGTGTGTGTGCAGCAGATGAGTGCCAGTTCGTAGCGCTGGCTCCTCGTGGTCGTACTGCGCGTGCAGCAGCTGCGGCAGCGCTTGCAGCGCTGTGGGCGGCGCCACGCCCTCGCCCGCGCTGGCGCCCATGCCGCCCCCCGCGCCGCCGCACACCACGCCGCGCAGGCGCCGCACGCACCACACGCGCCCGCGCCACGCTGTTATCGATACAATCGCGTTAAACATACACACTTCACAGATTTTACGATAATTTGTTTTTTTTTATGAGATAGGTGGCAAACGAGCAGGAGGCTCACCTGATGGAAAGTGACTACAACCTTTATTTTGGCAACAATGAGTGAAACGCCATACAATTAGTTTTGAATTAAATGGTAACAAAAATAATATTTTTCTACCAATTATTGTAGATGATAATTTGTAGAGGTCACAATTGGTTTCCATTTATGAGAACTGGAGTATAAAATTAATGATAAATACTTACAAAGCGTCGGCATTTGCGCACAAATAGCCAGCGCTTGTGCCAATCGTGGTGCCATCTGGTGATCGTTGGATATCGCTGTCAGCAATGGTCCATCCAGCAACCTCCACGCTAATTCCACAGAAGGACATGATAGCACGTATCTGTCTGTACCGCTTTCCTATATCACACAAAATATAAAATGTATATTATGTAAAGTTTATATTATGAATTTGTTATCGAAACAATATAATAAAAATACTCACCATATGGGAGTGTGAGGGTAGAATTGGATGAACTGTAAACCGCCATCCCCAACCGTTTACAGAACTGTCACTAGTAAACCTCCAGCGTAATTCATCGCCTTAAAGTAAAAGACACAAAATTAATTACATAGCAAAGTGACCATGTGTCTAACGAGACTGGTCGGGACAACGTCGAATACTATAATTTTTTAAAATGTTTTATTACTTCCGAGTTTATTCCCTTTATTTTGGCCACAATGAGTGAAACGCCATACAATTAGTTTTGAATTAAATAGTAACAAAAATAATGTTATTCTATAAAAGTAAAACTCAAAATGTATAAAGTCGACGAATAGTAACATCGTCTTTATACAGGATCTATAAATAAAATTGTATGGTGTATTAAAATGACAACTCTTTTCAATATTATTCAACATTAAAAAATGATAGTTTTAGAATAATCTAAAATGACTTTTAAAATCTAAAGTTTGTAAAAATCTTCTTGATTAAAGTACGACTATATAAAGACTTCTTGTTTTAATTTACCATTTACAACAATCTCCTGAGCCCAATCAGCGGGCTCTCTGCCCGATCGTGTCGCTAGGACCCTCCCAGCGCTGTCCGATATCGTTAACGGATCATTTCTTCTCTCGGTGGAACAGCCCTGTTCAAATGATACTCGAAGCGATGACGCTCCCGGGATCTTTACTACGCCTGCCAATTACGGGTAGGTTTTAATTCCGAGTCATTATACTAAGTGGTGACAAAATGCCAATCATATAAAAATGTAATAATCATTTAATCAAAAAATCTGTAATTTAGATCATGTAAGAAAATAGGTCCAGCGAGGCCCTGGAGGACTGACGTGGAGATGGGTTTCGTGTGAACAGTAGTTGCTCGCGAGTCAGTCGATCCTAAGCTCAAGGAGAGATCTTATGTCGATGTGGAGTTTTTTTGCGAAGTCGAGATGGCCCGGTGGTTAGAACGCGTGCATTTTAACCGATGATTGTGGGTTCGAACCCAGGCAAGCACCGCTGTTTCATGTGCTTAATTTGTCTTTATAATTCATCTCGTGCTCAGCGGTGAAGGAAAACATCGTGAGGAAACCTGCATGTGTCTAATTTCGTCGAAATTCTGCCACATGTGCATTCCACCAACCCGCATTGGAACAGCGTGGTGGAATATGTTCCAAACGCTCTCCTTAATGGAAGAGGAGGCCTTATCTCAGCAGTGGGAAATGTACAGGCTGTTACTTTACTTTTTTCACTTACTTTAAGTACTTTCTTCATTAGAGTAAATGGGCAAACAATAAAGTACCAGATATATCCGTGTCGTCGGCGTAGGGGTGCGGGCTGTCCACGGTGACGGGGTGCGGGGGCGCGCGCGTGCCGCCCGCCGCCGCCTCCTCCAGTTCGCACACGCACACCTCCACCACCATGTCGGCTACCGCCGGCTTACTCGCACAAAGAGCTGCAAACATAACCAAATAGTGTAGTTTTAAGTGAATATTCTTGGCTAAATGAATTACATTCGAATAAGCACGCAACTGTAACACATATCGCGAAGAGATCTGTCAGTTATTTAAGAAACAGTATAAAAATAACATTTTACATTTTATAGAAATTTTAACTCACCCATTAGAACATCTGTGATAACTCTAACCGCATTATTTGAATCGGGCACACGGCCCGCTGCAGCGAGCTTCAATAGGTCCACTAGTGCTCTTGCATCGGATTCACCCAGCTGAGACGTGAAATCATCGAGTGCCAACTGTACGCAAGAGAAGTAAGTGTAATGTGTTATTAATTGTATTTAATGCGGACATAGGCTTCCTCTGCCGTCTAAGTCTGGGTGAGAGCTCCCAAAGAAATAGCTGATCAGAGGATGTTGGCTGATACAGTATGTCAGAATATCAACACTCTGTGTTTAGTAGTAGTAGTAGTAGTAGTATTGTGAGTTTTGTGTGACTTTTATCACGGTACTCATGTATGCCAACACAATATCGTCATAAACATGCTGTTGTAATATTATATGACCTAATATATTGGTCAATTTGACACATCAATTTACATGCACTTGCTTTCTCGGATTGAACTGACGCGAGAATCCATAGCGACGGATAGCGTCGAAAGGCGCGATAGGGAGTATTTCTATTGGTTGTAAAATTGGAAGTAATCGGTTTTATTGAATTTGCCGATGCTATATCGAAGTTGTGTCGTATTATACTTATAAGTTTTATTTTTTGCCTATTTATAGATAGATGTTCGATAATTACCTTCGGCGCCTCGGCTTGCTGCACAGTCATAGTGGCAGCCGCCACGGACACCGCGCTGGACGACATCACAGCAGAGTGACGGGAAGATATGGACCCGCTGAGTGGACTGCTAGCACCGCTCTGTATTATAATAACAACATGAATACAACACTACAACAAATGTCCGAGAAAAATATGTTTACATTTGTTCTTATTATTATGTAACTTCTAAATAATGGATCGATGAGGTAGATCAAGATCAAGACTTGACGTTATGTATGTACATAACATTAGTATAGAAGTACAACCTAAGAAAGATAGCTTTGTTTGAATAAGTTAATAAAGTTTAACTTATTCAAATAAAATATAATGAAAACAAAAAAAAAAATTACAGGAAAAACAATCATTAATATTACCGGTAGGGTAGCTCTATCGGCCGGCGCCTCCCCTCCGCCGGTGCGAGCGTCCGCCTCCACGTCGTCATCCTCGGAGTCCAGTCCGACCACCACCGGCGCCGCAGTCGAGCACGCCTCGTGCGCTCGAAGAGCTTCTACCAGAAGACTTCGAGCCTGAACAAAAATTGCATCTATTAAATAAAGCAAGAGCGGAGATCGTATTTTAGCAAAAATTATGATACGTTTTCAAATATAAAATTAAAAAATACTTAATAAAAAACACTAGTTAACGACGACCACTGTTGATATTTTTTACTCTTTGTGTGTTTTGAACATATGTGGCAACATTATTTGTGAAAAAAATTGGGATTAGAAAACTTCTTCTACCTGGTCGTCTTTTTGACATATTAAGCCTCCAATGAAGTAAAAAAGTATTAATCATTATTATGAAAACATACATATTATAAAACAAACTATGAGAAACACCAGTAGTGTTCACAATGAAAACGAGATGGCTCAGTGGTTATAACGCGTGCATCTTAACCAATGACTTCGGGTTCAAATCCAAGCAAGCACCGCTGATTCATGTGCTTAATTTGTCATTATAATTCGTCTCGTGCTCAGCGGTGAAGGAAAACATCGTGAGGAAACCTGCATGTGACAAATTTCATCGAAATTCTGCCACTTGTGCGTTCCACCAACCCGAATTGGAACAGCGTGGTGGAATATGTTCCAAAACCTTCTCATCAAAGGGAGAGGAGGCCTTTAGCCCAGCAGTGGGAATTTACAGGCTGTTGTTGTTGTTTGTTCACAATGTGAATGTTACCTGCGAGATGTGCAAGGCCAGCAGTATGAGAGACAGCGCGTGTTGCACGGCCACGGGCGGCTCCAGCGCCAGCGCGGCCGCCGCCAGCGACGGGCGCGGGCCTTGCGGCTCGTCTACCACCGACTCGTCGGAGTAGAGACCTGCACGGTATGGACCATTTGAATATTTAAAATTATGGAATAAACTGGATTAACACACAAAGCCATTGCAATCGAACTGAATAGTGCTGCTATGAGATATTTAAAAATATGATTGTACTAATCATATAAAAAAAAATATAACAAGAGTGAAGCATCATTTGGTAAATCAAAATTACTTATATATGTAAATGAAATAATAATAAATTAGAAACAATATATATGAAGAAGTATTCTTGTTATCGTATACTACTTGTTCAACTGAAATTACCTAAACCTCGGTTTACCAGACTATCATTGTTTAAGTTACCCAGGCTATGCGCCCCCAGCGGGTCCTTCAGCGTGGGGAAGGGCAGCGGCGCGACGTGCGGCGCGGGCACGTCGGGCTGCAGCGCGACGGGGCGCAGCGCCCAGGCGGCCGAGTGCGACGAGCCGGCGGCGGCGCGCTGCACGCCCTCCACGCCCGCCACGGGCGCCGGCCGACGGTTCACGCACGTCGTGCCGTTGCCCTGCTGCCCGTGGTCGTTGTCGCCCCACGCCCAGACCTACGATTGTGACAGGTTACAAAATTAGTTAGCAATTCCTGTTCCTTTTTGAGGATATTATATTTACTTAAAGATCAAAGGAAATATAATATTTCACTATCATAAAGTATTATTCATGTCCATTGAGACTAGGTTTGTTTGTATTTGTTTAATCTATTTGAATAGTAAATTAGATTAATGTAATATGGAAAAAAAATTAGCCATCTACTCTGATTTATATAGTAGTAACTTTTTTTTTAGAATTAGTGAAATAGATACATTTTAATAACTTCAATTAATATATATATGGCTCACACGAAAAACATAGAACAATTTAATAAAATCGAATAAAGGGTACGTAACATCAGTGTCTTGTAGTATAACGCGTTTAGAAGTGATAATGTTACCTGATTATCGCTCGTGACGGCTAGGCAATGCAAAGCGCCCACAGCGACGTGAATAACGCGGCGG
The DNA here is from genome assembly GCF_905220365.1 of Vanessa cardui. Classification (NCBI taxonomy): domain Eukaryota; kingdom Metazoa; phylum Arthropoda; class Insecta; order Lepidoptera; family Nymphalidae; genus Vanessa; species Vanessa cardui. The sequence continues at coordinate 4,076,136 of NC_061124.1, forward strand.
TCGCGCAACGCTTCGACGATGGTCGGACGACGCACGTGTGAGTCGCAGCCGTGACCGAGACGGAAATAGTCGCCTTTGCCCCATGTCCACACCTAGATAAATTATTACGAGTAAAAATAAGTACACGATTGCACTTGTTGATTATTGATACTTATCACAACAGTGTCACAGTTTTTTTAGGTCACTAGAAATATTTCGTTGTAATGTTATTGCGTAAACGACTATGATATGCTATATGGTTTTACGTATAGAGATAATATTTACCAATATATTATATATGTAACTATTTTACAACTCCATACATAATTTATGTCATTAAAAATGGATCGTCATTAACTAAAAGTACAATAAATACTACTATATCTTATAAAACTCCAAAAAACAATCTCCAAATAAATTATTATGAGTAAAAATAAGTACACAATTGCACTATCAACATTCAAGTGTATTTATAGTACTTTTCGCTTTGATAATTTCAATTTAAAATTTATAAATGATTTTTAGTTACCTCTCCATCTCTGGTCAATGCTAAGCTAAACTGGGCACCACATTCAACTTGAACTACACCGAGTGTGTTTAATCTCTCAATATTCATTGGAACTGCACATCCATCCGATCCTCCTCGACCTAGAAGAATATAAATTATATTAATAAATTAATAATTTAACTAACGTGTACAATAGGCTATTTGACAATGCGAAAAATAAATTGTGAATTATTGTAATCAGTGTATATTATGAGTTTGAAAATGGTTATTTACTAACGAAACTTAAAAATAATACTTAATTTATTCACAAATCACTAAATAAAAATGTATTTTTTCAAACATTTGTCACGTGACACAAAACGCTCCTGATTGGCCGGGCTTATGATGAAGGCACTTTCTTGTAAACCTTGCTTTTCTACTATATGTACCACCATATTGTCCAAGTAGCGTTTTTGCGCGTTATTTAAATATGGAATTTTTAATATGATATTTTTCGGCAAATATGTACTAGAAATAAAAAAATCAACTTTTACTGGGTTACTTAACCACTTATAAATAATAAAAAATGGATTTTAAAAACCAGTCAAATAGCCTATTATATTCAATAATTATTAATGAATGTATTAGAAAACTACCTTTACCTAATTTACCAAAGTCGCCGTCGCCCCAAGAGAATACTTTTCCGCAAGCAGTAAGGGCTAAGGTTTGGGCGTCGCGGGAACCGCACGCTACCTGAATTACTCGGAAGCTGGCTAATGCTTCGACCTATCGAAAAATAAATATTTTAATATATTTAGAAATAAGCTGAGAAAAATGTATAAAAAATATTAGAGCTAATGAATAAAAAGTTAACACAAAAGTTTCATCACAATTTCAATTGGATGGATAGAATTTTTAATGAACAGATTATATATATTCATGAAAATAGTTATACAAACCATTTTTGGTAACAGCTGTGTAGCATCATCTCCGTGTCCCAAGCGCCCATACTCCCCTAGACCCCAAGTATACAAGTGGCCGCGCGCGGTCACGCACGCACTGTGAGCGGACCCGCACGCGATACCCACTACCCTTTCCCCCGCTAGCGACTCTATGAGGCGAGGCGCTTCCAGTGTGATGCGGTTTCCATGACCCAATTTACCATCTTCCCCTTCTCCCCAAGAATACACCTATAAACATAAAAAATGGTGCTTTCACTATTGAATATATTTTTTATTATTAAAATTAAAAACAAAATATCCAAAAATAAATAGATAGTATGTTACCGAAAGTGAATATTTATTTCAAATTAAATTTGAAAATGGTATCAACAAAGACCAGGTAGTAGCTGACAAACAGATAACAATAAAAAAATAATAGACATGTTATAGTTGATTATTATTATAATTCCATTTTCATTTCTTTACTATTTTTGTAATTTATTAAAGAATATAGAGAAAAAAAAATACCTTTCCATCGGCAGTAAGTGCTAGAGCGTGTTTTCCACCAGAGTGCACAGCGACCCGACGCACCAACACATGAGAAAGGTAAGGGTTAGCTCGAGGCGTCGACACATTGTTACTGTGTCCGAGACCAAGGCGGCCATTTGTACCTTCACCGCAAACGTAGAGCTAGAACATTTAATTTATCAGATAATTAAATAGTTCGCACAGGTCATTGCTTTTAATTATTAAGATATCCATGTAAGTTCTTTTGCCGGTTCTTCTAAGTTCTGTTGTGTTTCAAACCCGTAGATTTTATGACAGTCAATTTATAGTCGTTAAAAGCAAACAGGTGGCAGATGATAGATTAAATTCTACAAGTGTGATGATGTGAATTATGGAATATACCTTGCCATCATGTGATACAATAAAGAGTGTCTTTGAACCGCCCGCAATATGAAGTGGTCGCAACGCACTCAAAACTGGAGAGAAAACTGGAACCTTCACTTTGGAGCCTTTAACTCCGCCGAGTTGATCTTTATCGTTTAGTCCCCACACGTACACCTGCAAGGAATTCATACAAGACATATGTGCGGCTGTTATCAGATATTTTTATAAATCTAAGTATTTCCCATACTAATATTAGTATGATAGTTAAAATGGAATCGTAAATCCGGATATTACTCATCTGTGTTTTTATACCTTGGGACAGTCGTTTGGAAGTGCTGGTGGATTGTTATCAGAAGTAACCGCAGTCGTTGGGTTATCTTTTTCCATCCAATCTTCAGCTACGAAATTCATACTCTAAAAAAATAATATTCCTTGAATAAATATTGTTAAGTATATGTCGCGTTCTTTAAATAACTGTTCATTCAAAAATGACTTACCGCTAATATCTCTGTATACATAGGATTTGGTCTGAATCCTGTTATGTATAGACCGTGTACTCGACAATCGGCGTTCACATTGCGATTTTGTTTTATTCCAATTTCTATACATGGATAATACTGTAAGGAGTTATTATAATTAGTTTTTATAAATCAAAAAAACCGTAAAATGCTAACCGATATCATAATTAAGGTACATACAAACAACAGCCTGTAAATTCCCACTGCTGGGCTAAAGGCCTCCTCTCCCTTTAAGGAGAAGGTTTTGGAACATATTCCACCACGCTGTTCCAATGCGGGTTGGTGGAATACACATGTGGCAGAATTTCTATGAAATTTGTCACATGCAGGTTTCCTCACGATGTTCTCCTTCACCGCTGAGCACGAGATGAATTATAAAGACAAATTAAGCACATAAATCAGCGGTGCTTGCCTGGGTTTGAACCCGCAATCATCGGTTAAGATGCACGCGTTCTAACCACTGGGCCATCTCTGCTCCTATTATATTAAGGTACATACCAGTTTACAATCCGAGAGGAGCTGTATCTGCGCGAGGTGCGTCGGCGGCCGGTCCCTGGAGGGCGGCGCGGGCGTGCACGGCACGGCGGCGAGCGGCGCCAGGGCCGAGTCCTCGAAGCTGGCGCCCACGCGCACCGACAGCGCGGCCGGCCCGTGCGCGCCGCCCGCCACGCCCAGGCCGAGCCGGCGGATGCGTATGCCGCAACGCATTTCGACGCGAATCCAATGCTAAGAGCATTAATCAAAAGCATTTTAAACGAGACAATCAATAGGCTAATTGACTAATTTTTAATATCCATTTTATATTATTTAGTAGAAGTTAAGGAACCTAGTGAATGTTGTTTTTTTCTAGTACATATTTGCCGAAAAATATCATATTAAAAATTCCATATTTAAATAGCGCGCAAAAACTCTAGTTGGACAATATGGTGCTTCAATGGGGTCGGTGACGTCACTCTCTTGTATTTTAATCTGTGGTAAATATAGTAGAAAAGCAATGTTACAAGAAAGTGACTTCATCATAATATAAACGCTCCTGCGTTTTGTGTCACGTGACGAACGATTGAAAAAAAAATCAATTTTTTTATGGCTTTTTGAATAAATTAAGTATTATTTCAACTTTTCCAACCATTTTCAAATTCATAATATACATACACTGATTACAATAATTCACAATTCATTTTTCGCATTATCAAATAGCCTATTAGCCTTTTTTTATAAATAATGTTATTTATAAGAAAAATGGTTTTATAAAGAATTTTAATAGAACCATACCTGCCCGGTGCCACTAGAGCTCTGCCAGTAGGTGTGTGGCTGCGAGTCCAACAGTCGGCGAGCGCCGGCGCCGGGCCGGCATGACGACACGCGCACGGCCCGCACGGCGCCGCGCCACCCCACCGCACTGCCGCCCGCCGTCTCGCCCCATTCCGCTGCCAGGTCAGATCGTAAGTTAAACTCACTGTTAACTATAATCAGACGAGCATAGATGTGTTCGGTGTTAGTATAACACGTACATTGGTCGGTCACCAGTTCCATCTCGCTGACTTGCCCAGTCCAGCCAGGCTGCTGAGGGAAATCGACTGTCAAATCTCGACCGTTGCTTGATATCGCTGCAAATTTAACATCACTGTTTGTATAATTCTTATTATATAGTAGTTAATAATCATTGCTGAGTAATTTGGACACAAACTTGACTTTGTTAACTTAGATCCTTAGCTTTACAGTTTGGGAAATAATGTAAATACCGGTGACGGTCCCGACGCTGGTGTGGTCGATGCAGCCCCACTTGTAGCGCGGCTGCGTGACGGCGGCGCGCACGCGCACGCGGTCGCCGGGCGCGAAGGGCGGCGCGCCCGACACCACCTCGGCGTGCAGCGCGCGTATGCCCGCCACGCGACTCAGCCCGCGCCACTCCACCTGATGCACACGATCGAGAATAAAAAAATATACGTAGGTATGGCACTGTCATTAATAATAAAACAAATCGGAACACTTACATGCAAAAACACGTTTTGCTTGATGTCGCGTTCAACTTTCTGAACTTGTCCAACGTCGCCTAATGCAATCTGCAAAAAAATGATTATTTTTGTAAAAAGTGTCAATTTAAATATATAAAAAAGCTTCTAGTAAAAAACCCTTACGTTGTCATAAGCCTTGCAACATCTCACAGTCATACCGGGCGTGATAATATCAGATAGATACTGAGCGTATTCGTCTTCCGACGCAAAGCAACTTCGCCAGCGGTACGGTATTTGTTTTTTCTCTTGCTTCGATGTTGTGGGTTTGATCTCGAATACCGTATCATCCATCCCTTGTAGTGGTAGCTCTAATAAATATGCCACTAGGGACTCCACTGACGGTAAACTCGTACCACCTAAAAGTATGAAAGTAAATAGTCATATAATGAAGTAGCCTTTCAAAATTAAATATATACAGGTCAATCATAAATAAAAAGTCTCAATTGATGAACAAGAAAAATCTGTTTATATAGAAAATATTATACCCAAGGACTGTATAGCTGCATATATAGCGTGTCTTGAAAATCCCATTTCTATCACTTGTTGAACTTGAGCCGAGTTTGCCCAAGTATTGAGATCTTTTCGAGCTAAAAATAATAATTATAAAAGTTAGATATAGAAGGTTTCATCATAACATTAAAATTTTAAATTGTCTTTAGCCATGATTCTGATACTTACAAAGTGACGCAGTACTTGTTGAAGGTCCCATTGACACTTGCATAACGTTACTCTTGTCTATGATAGGTATCTCTGGTGGGGAGTCGTAATCTTTGTCATCTCCTGCAAATAGGCATTTTCAAAATCAAAAAAAAAAAATCCGTATAAGTCAGCTGTACTTAAATTGCTACTTTTTTATGTGTAGAAAATATTTCTAGTTTACCTGCAACATGGGCTGCTAACTGCTGGACAATCGTCAGAGCAGCAGCTGCGAGATCCTTTGGGGAATGAGTTGCAGCCAGCGGACTTGGGCGAGTAGCGAGCGCAAGTAAACGCCTCAGTAAAGTGCCTTCTGTTCCCAGCACGTTTGTTCCTCTATCTAACGAGCCTGCAACTATTAAAAATAAATCGTTAAATTATTAATTTATTAATAAAACGAATAACAAATATGTATTAAAAAAAAGACATAACAAAATAATGAAATCCTCTTACTAAGTTAAATATATCATTTGATTTTTTAAATTTTTCGTTTAACACTCAAAGCACTAACCTCCGTTATCCGGTGGTTGCATTAATACTTTTCGCAGGCGAGTCCGTGTCGTTAGCAATCCTCTTACAGCACACAACGTTAATAATTCCATCTGCTGACGTCTAAGACCATAGACATCCACTTCAGCTGTAAAAAAAACATGTTTTACTTATACAATATTTATTTATAAATTCGTCATTAAATTTTTTTGCAAAAGAGATTGAAAAGCTTTGTCTTATCGTCTTCGTATCTGAGTAAATTTTTATATCTATGTATCATTTGTTTTAAAGTTATATAATAAGAAATAATACCAGGCAAGTGATGTGGATGCATCGGCGAAGCTTGCGGCCCCGCTCCGAGTAATGCGGCGCACACTCGCAGAGCGCTCTCTCCTCCACCGAGCGCTTGAGCCAAACGCTCACATTCCACGCTTTGGATGCTATTCAGATCACACTGGAAAAATAATTTTAGATTTAACATTCAACACTTTCAGTCATCTCTCAATTCAAGTTTGATAATTTAAATTATCATTTATACAACTTATATAACAGTTTTCTTTCAAGATAATTTATAAACAAGGTTTTCATTTGCTTAAACTATTAATGTTAAATTAATTTAATGCCCTCCCGTTGATATATAGATAGTTATTCTTAATAGAATACATTAATTGCTTAAATAAATAAATAAATAAATATGAGACAACATCACATACATTACTCTGATCCCAATGTAAGTAGCTGAAGCACTTGTGTTATGGAAATCAGAAGTAACGACAGTACCACAAACACCCAGACCCAAGACAACATAGAAAAATAAAGATTATCTACATCGACTCGGCCGGGAATCGAACCCGGGACCTCAGAGTGGCGTACCCATCAAAACCGGTGTACACACCACTCGACCACGGAGGTCGTCAAAATCATTATTTCGTTTAAATCATTATTATATATATCATATATATACCTTGGTAGTAGTATTATCATCGTGAACCAAAGTGATCTTCGCTCGAGGCGACAGCTGAGTGACAACGGCGTTACGTGGCGGAGAGCCCGCACACACACGCTGGCCCAGTCTGATCCGCCATTCCATTCCACCTATCACACCTAGACCTCCAGCTGAAAACATGTTTTACTAGCTTTTGCCCACGACTTCGTTCGCGTGGACTTCAGGTTCGTCCCGTCTAGTCTAGTAATCGCTTAAAATCGCTTCGTAAATAAGTCATTATTTCTCGTACAAAGAAAAGGATAAAAAATGCGCAAAAAATGTGTTTTTTTACGACCTCATATTAGAAACCTCAAAAATTGTAGCCTAGTGTTATTCTGATGTATAAGCTATATTGTGGTAAAGTTTCATTCAAATCCATTCAGTAGTTTTTACGTGAAAGAGTAACAAACATCCATACATCCATACATACAAACTTTCGCCTTTATAATAGTAAGTAGGATTATTGTATAAATCAAATAAAAATACAAAAAAATTAGCTTAAATTATTTAAATGTATATAACATATATTTACAGTTTATGCGTGCTTACCTATTAAACAACTATTTAGAGATGGTGGTGATGGTTTAATAGTTTGCGTTAAGTCTTGACTCGTATGTGGCCACCAATGCCAATCATTTGTAATCTGTAAGAAAATCATATAGATACTTCTTGCGAAATCATATTCCGTAATAAAATTTTACAAAGCACAGTATTGAAGTAATCTACAATAAAATATGTTCCAAGCCCCCTCCTTAATGGGAGAGGAGGCCTTAACCCAGCAGTGGGTAATTTACAGGCTGTTACTTTTACTTTTCTACACTAAAATTAAATTAAAAATACGAGTAGACAGTATAACATGTGTACAAAAACGCACATAATCGACAGATCCTATATCCGTGCGTACAATGTCACACAACATACAGTGAATTTATTATACTGTAATTTAAATGATTTTATGCACGATAAAGAGTTAGAGTCGAGATGGCCCAGTGGTTAGAACGCGTGCATCTTAACCGATGATTGCGGGTTCAAACCCCAGCAAGCACCGCTGATTCAGTCTTTATAATTCATCTCGTGCTCAGCGGTGAAGGAAAACATCGTGAGGAAACCTGCATGTGACAATTTTCATAGAAATTCTGCCACATGTGTATTCCACCAACCCGCATTGGAACAGCGTGGTAGAATATGTTCCAAAACCTTCTCCTCAAAGGGAGAGAAGGCCTTTAGCCCAGCAGTGGGAATTTACAGGCTGTTGTTGTTGTTGTATGCACGTTAATACTTCTTATAGTGGGAACCTATTTACCATCTGTGCCGCAAGTTGTAATTTTTCCAGCAAAAGCGCTGTTATTGGTCCGTTCCACTGCGGAGCGGCGTGCAGCTGCCTAACGAGGTTAATGATGGCGGCACAAGTCGCCCCCGTGTAGCTCGCCGTGGCCGGGGCACGCCATCTGTTATCTAAATGTATATATATTTTTAATAATCTCTCCAAATCACATTAATTATTTGAAGGAAAAGAAAATATACGAAGATCAATACTGCGTTTCTAATTAAATCCTTTGCAACTGGTGCATTAAATCTTACTAAAATTATGAATATAAAAGGTTTTATGTTTGTTTACTCAATGACGTGCGAAATTGACGATTTAAAATAAAGATTTATCATGAATAAAGGCTTCTCAATATTGATTTGAAAAATATATCATAAATAAATGGACAATTATTGTTTGTACTGTTCAATACATACCCACTTCCTCTTCGTCAATGGCCGCCGGACAGCCAACTGTCACAGCGTGCGTATAAGCTCTCAACGCTGGATCAGCTGCGTGGGTTTCCAGCCACAGTCTTCCAGCTAGTGCTATAAGTTGCGCTGCCACCGTACGACGCCACTCCGCGGGACCAGTATGCTCAGTTAATACTCGACGTAAAAGCCAAAGTGCCTGAATCTGCAATGATAAAATATTTATTTTAATAAGAGCCTCCTCTTAAGAAATAAGTCTTCAATAGAAGGATATGAATCCGCTGACTTTACTCAGGCTGGTTTTGCTTTACTAACGTACAATAAGTTGCCATATAAAATTATATAATTAATAGAGAGGGTAAAGACCGACCTGTAAGTATACGAGATCCTGTGAAATAGGTCTATCCGTAGAAGAGATGATGCTGTAACAGAGCTCGAACCATGAATCTGTACACAGGGAAATCCTTATTTCAGGACTCTGGGCACTCGCTGAAACATTAAAGAATTACTTTTTAGGTAAAGAAAACAAACAAAAATGTTAATACCAAAAGGCGGTTGTGTGTATCCAAATACCTCTCAAGAGCGCGAGTGCCGTATGTGTGTGCGCGGCGAAGGCTGTGGGCGGCGGGTACACGTGTGCGTGCGCGAGCGCCAGCAGTCTGCGTTGCAGCGCCGCCACGTTACGCCGTGCGGCAGCTCCCGGCGCCGGCGCGCGCCCCGCGCCCGCGCACAGGGCACGCACCGCGCACGTGCACGACGAGCGCACCTCACTCACTGGCCACCACTCGACGGTATTCTCCACTAACATATCAAATATTTGAAAGAATTATAAGAAAGTATTAGGCCCCAGAATATGATAGATTGTTATGTCACTTTTCAGTTGAGAAGTCAATCGTTTCCTAATAAGCTGACGTCCGTTATCGCAAACGAACGTCTCAAGATCAAGATGAGACAAATCTTTTCAAAAGCATACGACCTGAGTATGGATCGGATTGCTTGGACTTAAAAAGCGCTATATCGCAAGGCCGGTAGGTGATATCATATGGTATATGATCTTCAATATATGTAGTCTATATTTTATACCTATACAGGGACAGTTCGCTAAAGAAACTTTAATTCATTTCTATTATACCATTTCCTTGCACGGTTTCGTCCACGGATGGCGGAGGTGATGGGGAGCGCGCTAGCTTGAGATCATATTTGCCCTCTTTGCCCATGCGGTACGAGTTGGTGCCTCCTGCATCCCACGCGACGCGCACCCAGCCGTCTTCTCCGAGTTCCCCAATTACGCGACCTTCACCGCCGGGTACTCCATCCTGTTAAAATTCAAATTATTTATATTTTGGTTTATATGAAAATACCAAACCATGCTTATTACATGATAATTTTTTTACCTGGTCTCCCCATTTCCAGTCCTTTCCACGGACTACTCGAGTGCCAATTTTCATAAGCGAAGCGAGTTCTGGTCCCGATAATGACGCACCTCTAGCTCTAGCTCCAAGTCTTTCATCCTCATAGATGATCAAACACTCCGCTTGATAAAAAAAAAACTCCGTTTAATACCTATTTCTTTTTTTAAAGACATGAATCTGTTTTATTAAAAAAAAATGTATACTTACATTTGGATCTAATGCCGTTACAAATAAGAGAAGAATGTTGAGAGGTATCACCCCCGATCTGTTTCAGAAGAGTTAAACAAGAACTCAAGGCCCCACCATTAATTAGCTGTTCTAATTCTGGACCTTGACACCCTTCAATAAGTAATGATAGAAGCGCTATTAAAAACCTAAAACAATAATTAAAAAATAAAAAGACAATGTGTTAAGATGATGACAATTTTAAAAGTATTTCTCGTTGCATACCTAGCTCTTGACGGCCTATTTAATAATGCGTGGGCTCCATAGTTTGCACTCATTTTCAATGGTAATGGTTGGTTTTGTTCACCCTCTAGGACTCTCGCTTTAAGCTCTATAAGGACGTAATCCATTAACTTAGACCGTTCTAACAGTACCATGTATTTCAAGTAGGGTATCACAGATTCAATGCCATTCAGAGGCATAGTTAACGGTATCGAAGGTTTTATTGGAGCATTCGGTACGGAATCTGCAATTGACGCTCCCAGTAAACCAGAAAGTGCAGCATATTTTATACTTTCGGACATAGTTTGAGTTGAATGAAGAATGTTATTAATCACGGAATAACCGGTTTTTCTTATATCTGCTCTTTGAACCTGAAATTGGTAAATTTTAAATAAGCAACCCTTAATATTATATGACCAATCTATTGTTTAAGAACTTTGTTTTATATTTACCTGACAGTACAAAGCTCGTCTTAAAATATCAATATCACATGGTTCTTCAGTCATAACAAAGTCGATTATTGAAGAGGTTAAGTTTTGCTGTTCCGGAGTCACTTGTTCTAACATCCAATATAAATCTAAAAATCATAGAAAATGTTTTGCTAACTTGAAGCATTCACGAATGGGACAATAATCTATCTTACACTATAATACTAAATAGAGATTACGTCATACTCAATAAAAAAGCAGACCCATAACCTCATCTAATTCAATATATAAGCAAATTGTTTAATTACAGAGTTTATCATTTTAATATGTTTTACCTTTCTCCTCGCAAGCAAGCTTAGCTACCCAAGCATTTACAAATTTATTTCTCTCCGAATTATCATCATCTTTTTCTTCATCGGCAACTAGAAGTTCGTTCTTTAAATCGTCAGCCAGAAGCAATACTTGTTTCTCACTCTCCAGCGACTCTTTAAGGACTGAATTGTCTGTCATTTCATTTATCGAACTTAACGAAATTTCGTTCGTAGGAGTTTTGTCGTCGTCTTTGTCTAGCACGTCATCTCTCTCTGTCACCTTTAAATCACTACGACCCTCGTGTCTCATATCATCATAATTACACGCGTTTTTTAAGTCTTTCTCGAGTAGTTTATCTTTAATTTTCAATTTAGTTTTAGTTTGTATATTGTAAGTGTCTTTCGAAGCAAGATCACCCGCACACTCCAAATTAACGTTAACTTTCGGTGGTTCAATAATAATTGTTTGAGTTTCTTCTGGTTTACAACTTTGATTTCCAATCGTAGACTTAATAAGCAGCGCATCTCCTTGCAACAGACTGCCTGTAGCTTTAAGCATACTTTTGCTTAAGCTGTTTTGTCTATTCCTCAAATCTTTCGTTGTTTCAAAACTAGCAAACATATAAAATATTACTAGTTTCATTCTTTAAAAAAAATCTTTAAACTCATTGTTTACAATACAACTTACCACTTATTAAAGGTAGGCGACTTTGCCATTCGCATGACCTTCTGGAATATTCTCTTGGCAGTTGGCGCACGTCGTGACGGTGGTCGCAGCTGCAATGCCGTCACTGCTGGCGAAATCGCAGCGCGGACTTCGTGCAAGAGAAACCTCGCCCTTTCTAAAGGCGCTGCGCATACCTAATCATATTTTACAAAAATTATGATATTGAAATATTATAGCAAGTGTGGATTTACCTTGAAAGTACTTTACAGGATTGTATAGATTATTGCAGAGCATACAATACCTCTTTGTAACCTCTAGAGAGCTGTTGTCGAGTCCGCATTAGAGTCCATTTACTCTGTTGCACAGCTTTTACGATCTCGGACATCGCAGGAGACAGTTTTACTTCACCTTTTTCCATCTCTACAATACAAAAAAATAAGTCTAGTTTATTCTTTCTTTTATTGTTAACTTAACTTCTAGAATGTATTAATGATGTTTACCAGCAGTAGCAGTGGCCAACGCGTGCTCTTTTAATCCAGCGTGATACAAAAGCGCTGCCAGTAGGGCACGCCTTAATTCTTCAAGAGGGTGTTCTGGCGGAAAGTGGGGCGCACAACCTTCGCGGCGTTCACATGCCCACCATAGATGAAGTGCTAAGGGATCCTAAAATATATTTCGATGCTTTTAATAAAAGTGTTTGAATATATTACCTAACATGTTGCACACTTCTAGAGTCTAGACACTATCAGTATTACTTATAAATATTATTTCGAGTTTAATTAATTGGTCAATGTTGTCTTCCTGCGAATGTCAAATTAATGATGATAAAAAGATACAGATAATTATTTAACTAAACACCTGAGAAATAACGTATATTTAAGATAATTATAAAGATAAATAAATTATAAAGATGTATATTCAATACAAACCAGAAAATGGTTTAATGGCTTGTAAAATATATTAATGTGTATGTTTTATTATAAAAAGAAATAAATAAATAAAAAAAAAAAAAGAAAATAGTTGATATTTTTGTCTAAGGTAATATTGAGAATATATTTTTTTCAAAATCCGAATATAACTTACGTGTAATTTAGGTTCAGCCAAAGCAAACAGCAAGGAGTCGGCTCGTGCCGTCGACATCGTCACGTTGACCTTGGGCGCGCGTGTGGCGCGGGCCGGCGGCGGGTGCAGCGCGTTGGACAGGTGCGTCGTGTAGGACACGTGGGGCGTATCGCTCGCAGGGCTGTTGCCGCCCGTCGAAGAGCCACTGCGAGCCTCAGCCTTCTCTTCTTCAAACGGGTTTGCGGGTTGGGATGTCTGCGAAATATCATTTCTACAAGTATTAACACATACACGAGAAATCTAACCACATGATTATATTCCTAGGTATCGACAAGCTAGTAGTAGTGAAAAATGCGTCTTACGATGTAGTCTATTTTCTATTTTTGAGTCTAATAAAGAACGTTAATGACATTATAAGTATGAGTCGGAACATACCATGAGTCCGCCTCTAAGGAACACAGCAGCAGCGTATGGCGCAGCTTCTCTCTCAACTTGCTGTACGGGTAAAGATCGCGCCAAACGCAGTCCGCATTGCGCTAAGCCAAGAGCCAAGTGAAACGCGCACGATGAGAGAATGTGATGTGCTCGGAGACTCGATGTGCTTTCCTATAAAGTTGACAAATGTTCACAAGTGTTAAAAAAACTATAATTTATATTAACAAAATAGATTTTGTTAATAACATTGAAACTATAAATTAAGAACTACTTGAATTGGGCATTTCCATAAAATATTTTGGTTTAATTAAATCCCATGATCTAATCGGCGGAACACCTAATAAATCTTAATCGAAGATCACGGGGTCAAAGTGACGCAAGCCTAACTACATAAGATTTTGTTTGCTAAATTTGTATTTACTCATAAGCTCAATGGTGAAGGAATTGGGAATAAAGCCAACATTATCAAACAAAATACATTGCATATAATACTTGCATTACACGATCACTAATCATTTTAAACGAAACCTTTCAGAGTGTCACTCACGTTGCACTTGTGGCTGTAGACCTGGCTGGCGTACATGCCGACGCACTTGTCGGTGACGCGCGCCAGGTAGGCGGCGTGCGGCTCGACGCTGAGCGCGGCCGTGGCGTCGGCGCCGCGCAGCTTGCGGACCAGCTCCACCGTGCTGGCGTTCTCGCACTCGAAGTTCTCCACGTCGAACACGTGCCCGGCTATCACTATCCACGACCCGCCCTCTTTCGTGTGGTTTTGTAGGTCACACCTTTGCAAACAATGAAACATTTAATACTTACACTTGGTGGTAGGGCTTTGTGCGAGCCCGTCTGGGTAGGTACCACCCACTCATCAGTTATTCTACCGCCAAATAACAGTACTCAGTATTGTTGTGTTCCGGTTTGAAGGGTGAGTGAGCCAGTGTAACTACAGGCACAAGGGACATAACATCTTAGTTCCCAAGGTTAGTGGCGCAGTGACGATGTAAGGAATAGTTAATATTTCTCACAGCGTCATTGTCTATGGGTGATGGTGACCACTTACCATCAGGTGGCCCATATGCTCGTCCGCCAACCTATACCATAAAAAAAAAAACCTTCCCAGTTGTAGACACTTTTTCTGTTATAACTGTTAGACAACAAATCTCCAAGGTCAATGTTCATTTAATACTTACTTCCGTATAATACTGCTATTCAGCTGATGTCTCCTGGAAACTAAACCGGGCCATCCTAACAGATCCGAGTCCAACTTAGCTGCAGAGGGCAAAGTTCGAGCCGCCTCGTCACAGGCTCGGACGATCTTCACGAGCGCTGCAGTGCAGTCGGTGAGCGCGATAGCAGATCGAGCCGCACACGCAACCACCCACACAGCTAACTCACTCATCACGCGACCTATCAAAACATTTATTTATTTATATACTCTTTATTGCACACCAATATAGACAAATATAATAGGAGTAAAACAAAAACAAAGAAAAGAAAAATGTACAAAAAAAAAATTGTAAAACAGCGATCTCTTCCAGGCAACCTTTGGTAGAGGAGAGAGATAGGATGGTATGGGTGTACAAATTATTTAATACATAAAAAAAATAGATACCATATATATATGTATACATACGATACATAAACAAATATTCCATAAATATATAATAATATTATATACATACACATTATAATTATATACATTAACATACTATAGATACTTACATAATAAATAAAATATTTAATTGCAGTATTTCTTCATGAAGCAAGATAGTGCTCTTTTACCTTTTTTTTTTCAAACATTTTGAATACAATACGAATACCTCTAATCGTTGTGCGTAATTGACTGTTTAGATGTAAAAAGTTACATATAATTTGTAAGTAAACACAGTATTATGAAGTAACTTTATCAAAAAATATATATATCTTTTATAACTTATAATAGCCCGAAACTATGAGACGAATGAAACTAACCAACAATATCAGCACCAATGAGATCGCAGAGCGCGACAAGCTGCGTGTTGTCGGCCCTGTGCACGGCGCGGGCGAAGTAGCCGAGCGTGGAGTGCACGTGCTCAGCGAGTAGCGACGCGTACTGCGCGAGCAGCGAGCGCACGCCGCCGCGGCTGGCGCGCCCGCCCCGGGACCACATCGCTTCGCTGAACAGCAGCCTACGAATATGACGAATTTAGTCATACCGACATAAACAAAAAAAAACAAACAAACAACAGCCTGTAAATTCCCACTGCTGGGCTATAGGCCTCCTCTCCATTTGAGGAGAAGGTTTGGAACATATTCCACCACGCTGTTCCAATGCGGGTTGGTGTAATACACATGTGGCAGAATTTCTATGAAATTTGTCACATGCAGGTTTCCTCACGATGTTTTCCTTCACCGCTAAGCACGAGATGAATTATAAAGATAAATTAAGCACATGAATCAGTGGTGCCTGCCTGGGTTTGAACCCGCAACCATCGGTTAAGATGCACGCGTTCAAACTACTGGGCCATCTCGACTCGCTACCGACATGCTTTCAATAAACTTATACAATAATTGGGAAATTTTACCAAAAAAATAACTTCATATAAACATACTATTAGATTATAAAAATTATTGACTATACATTTTTTTTTTGTATTTCAATCGTACGAGTTTTTTCATGACAAACAGACGGTCAAGTAGAATTTATAATATATTAATGTCAGAAATTGCTGACTTAGGCTTTGTAATAGTTATACACATTGGCGTCCGACGATAAACGTCTTAAAAACTCAACCGATCATCATGAGATTTTTCATTCTTTTTCTCATTCAATATTATAAATGACGAAAGTGAAATCGGAATTGTCAATGAAACATATTATGTTAATATTCTGTTTATAACATTTTTATTACACGTACCTTTGAAATCTTATCAGGAGATCACAACTCGGACTGACTGTATCGTGTCCTTTAAGATCATCCGTCTTACTCGTATCGCCGTTCATAATAGAATTTATGTGCATTTGAGTTTGACAACTCGTATTGCGAATCAAATGCTTCACCTAAAACCATATTAACATATTACAAAATATATATGTTTCAGTTTAAGGCATATACATTTTAAGTATTAACAAATACATACTAAATGCATTAAAGGAACAGAGGCACCGTTTTCGCAGACATTTGCATTATTGCTTATTTGGTAGTCATCAGTATAGG
This sequence comes from Vanessa cardui, assembly GCF_905220365.1. Classification (NCBI taxonomy): domain Eukaryota; kingdom Metazoa; phylum Arthropoda; class Insecta; order Lepidoptera; family Nymphalidae; genus Vanessa; species Vanessa cardui. The sequence goes on from NC_061124.1 coordinate 4,092,833, forward strand.
TCGCTGGAACAAAATCATTATTAAATAAATACACGTAAAAATAAATCGATAAATCAAATTGTATATTATCTGTATTACCTTGAACATTTTCGCTATCGTCAGACATCGTTGTCGTGGGCGGACCACGCTGTCCCGTCACTATATCAATTTGATCATATTCACTAAAAAAATTAATAAAAATTAATTCAGTACTGACAATAAATATATCTGTTTATCGAATCATTTTGACGTGACAACGTCTTATAAATTGGTTTGCCGGGTGACACTTCAAGAAACTGCGTTACGCTCCGCTCACGTTATGCGCTCACAATGAGAGCGAGTGAGAGGCACGCGTCCCTTCCACTCGGGCATGGTTAGCCCGCCTAAGAGCGAGAGAGACAGACATAAAAAGCCGTTGTTTTTGAATTTAATTAAATAAATGTTTTAAATTGTTACTATTATTTCATCCTCCTTCCTACTATACGAATGAACATTCACATTAAAATTATTTTACCACTCAAAGTCGTTGTCACGTAAAACTTTCGCCCGTATACCGACTTTACAGGCAACAGGTAATTTTTTAAAATACATACTCGTCCAGTTGTAAATGATTATAAGAATCGGAAGACTGCGTTTGGAGGGCGTTTCGTAGCGCGTCACGCAGACCTCCCCCTCCCAATAGCGACCAAACAAGCAGTTCCGTCATAAACCTTGCCCCTGTGCTCGCCGGTGCTGATCCTATATTTAACAAAAAATATGTAAGAATAAAGACAAAACTCTTGAAACTAAATTTAAAATTAATTCGTTTCGAAAATAAAGAACATAAATAGCGTTTCAAGACAGCTAAATTCTGGCCTGTAGTTATATGTACTTTGCCTAACTCTTCTGTTAAATTCTAGGTGACATCGAGAAGACGAAGCACGAGATCGTATATATTACAGATACAACCAACACATGATAGAGAGGCTAAAGCAATAAAATTGCTGAAAGGACATTTTGGAATGCAATGGCATTTTTGATCGACCTTGACTGAGTAATAAATACTGCAGATTGCCAATTTAGTTACCTATTATGATAAAAAAACACATAACAAGTTGGAAACGAAAATCAGAGTAAAAATAAAAAGCAAAGTAAACTAACAGCCTGTACATTTCCCACTGCTGAGATAAGGCCTCCTCTTCCATTAAGGTGAGGTTTTGGAACAGATTCCACCACGCTGTACCAATGCGGGTTGGTGGAACGCACATGTGGCAGAATTTCGATGAAATTATATACATGCAGGTTTCCTCACGATGCTTTCCTTTACCGCCGAGCACGAGATGAATTATAAACACAAATTAAGCACATATATATATAGTGGTGGTTGTCTGGGTTTGAACCCGCAATCATCGTTTATGATGCACGCGTTCTAACCACTGGGCTAACTACATCCAATACCTTGCGGTAGTAAAGCTATGAGGTGCTGAGCCCGTATCTGCGGCGTGGGTAGTAATATCGGCCAGGCGGCGGCCAAGGCCTTGCGGGCGGCGGCGGCGGCGCACGGGCCCGCCCTGCCCTCCACGAGCGACACGAGAGCGGAGTGCACGCCGCTACACCACGCCCGCCCGTCTGAATCTGCTTCAACTATATCATTGCCCCGCGCACATTGCCAAGCATGTACCTGAAATAAGACAAAATAATTAATAATAAATAAATATGGGACAACATCAGATACATTACTCTGATCCCAATGTAAGTAACTAAAGCACTTGTGTTATGGAAAATCAGAAGTAACGACGGTACCACAAACACAAAGACCCAAGACAACATAGAAAACTAATGAATTTTCTACATCGACTCGGCCGGGAATCGAACCCGGGACCTCGGAGTGGCGTACCCATGAAAACCGGTGTACATACTATTCGACCGCGGAGGTCGTCAAAACAAAATACATATTAATTTCTATATGAGAGTTAATACAATGGGATATAATTACAAATAAGGTTTTAATAAGTGATCTTAACTATAGATTGTGGAGTCTCTAATTAAATGCTGTAATAATTGCTTTAGTGATGTTCAATATTAAATATATACTGTGAATGGGACCGATTTCAGACACATTCCATTCTTTAGAGCAGATTAGACAATTTTAGACATATTACTGTATATACAAATATATGTTTAGACACAAGTATAGTACGACACAACTTAGATGTCGCATCAGTAAAATTCGTAAAACCGATCACATCCGAATTGAATACACTATGCCAAATTACCAATATTTATTGCTCATGCAAATTTGATCTTTGCGCAAACGTAATAACTTGTAATATCACATGACCTAATATATTCGTCAATTTGACGCGTCGATTTACATGCACTTGCTTTCTCTGACGCGTGAATCTATAGCGACGAATAGCGTCGAATGGCGCGATAGGGAGCTATTTCTACTGGTTGTGTAAATCGGCAGTAATCGGTTTTATTTTCATTCCATTGCATTTTCCGATGCTACATCTAATTTGTGTCGTACTATACACACTGAATTTCTCGCTCTTCTCTGGCATAACTTGAAAGCGCTAAGTATCATATTTAAATACATTAAGTAATATCAGATATTTTGAGCGGCACTTACTTGTAGCCTAAGGAGATTCAAACACGATATTGCTAAACATTCATTATCATTCATATTAGCACTACCGCTTTGTTCCACAACTATTCTTAACAGTCTCTCTAAAAATCTGAAACAAGCAAAATTCATCATATAATAAGTATTAAATAAGTTTACATGGTAAATTGCAGAACTACTTACTTAAATGTGTTATCGGACAAATCGATAACAAAAGGCAGAGATGACGGCAGATCTCTAGGGTTTTCTTGGCTCCAAGCAAATATTTGTGTTGGTCCGCTTGCCACACCTATAATCAAGATAAAAATAATAACTTAACTATAAAAAAAATCCTAATACTTCCCTCTTCTACCAATCTTGACACTTATTACATATCGCACATTTTACTCGCACGACATGTTTCACTCACACATGTGAGTCACATAATTTATACCGATTCATATTATTTCAAATTTTATTCATGACTACTTGTTCGTTTCGTAGAATTGATGGGACGTCGTTTCTATAATAAAATTCCGCAGACATTTTTAACTTTGCCGTTTAGTAAATTCAAATCGTTTGTAAAAAATACATTGGTAGAAAAAGCATATTATTCGATACAAGATTTTATAGATGATAAAAAAGCGTGAAGTTAATACCTGTTGACTTCCAAGCAGGATACATTAATTTAAATAATTGTATTTAATAAACTGACGTTGTATTTTTTACATATTAAAAAAGAGTAACTACTGAGTTTCTTGCCGGTTCTGCTCGGAAGAATCTACTTTCCGAACCGGTGGTAGCTTTACTTAATTGTAAAATGACGATTCAAAAGTGCTTATAAAAGCCTACTTGAATAAAGTTTATTTTGATTTTGATTTTGTTACTGACTAAAAAATAAATATATTACCATTAGCTTTAAATGACGGATTAAACACTTGTAACGGTTGCGGGATAGGATTCGATATCTGCGCGCGTTCCTGTGTGCCCCACGCGTAGAGCACGCCCTCTGACGAGAGCGCGATACCGTGAGATACGCCCAGTGAAAGATCGACTATTTTTATTCCTGAAATTATGATATAACATCATATAGTCTAGTTATACAAATTAAAAAATATATGTGTTATGAAACAAATCAATCCGTACCTTGAAGCGCTTCGACGAGTTTTGGTATTTTAATAGATTCCAAATTCCCGTGTCCCAATCGATATCCATCGCCCTTACCCCATGTGTAGACTTGCCCTCTACAATGTTACACATATATAAGCTAAGTGTTTACAAAAAAAAATACAAACATACATATCTCAAGTATAATTGCAATAAAACTTGCCCGTCAGTTAGAGCGGCGTGCCAATGCTCGCCAGTGAAAACACGAGTCACTCGGAACATGGACAGCGCTGATAGCGCTCGGGGAGTCCCCGCTTCGCTGTCGCCGAACACTTGAACGGCTCCCTCCCAAGTACAACATAGGGTTTGACCTTCACCCCAACCTAGAGCAAAACAACAAGATAAATAAATAAATATGAGACAACATCACATACATTACTCTGATCCCAATGTAAGTAGCTGTAGCACTTGTGTTATGGAAATCAGAAGTAACGACGGTACCACAAACACCCAGACCCATGACAACATAGAAAACTAATGGTAATCTACATCGACTCGGCCGGGACTCGAACCCGGGACCTCAGAGTGGCGTACCCATGAAAACCGGTGTACACACCACTCGACCATATTAATAGGATCTTTTCTGAACCTGACAAGGAAAAGACTGTATATATAAAAAGTACATACCAAGTGCAACGTCAATGATCCTCTCGATGTTATGCGCGTTAAACGAAACCGGTTGCGGCGTTAGGCAGTTCTCGATGGTACCGTGCCCGAGGCGGCCGTGCGCGCCGCGGCCCCACGTGTACAGAGCGCCGCGAGATGTGATCACCGCGCTGCGATATTGGAAATTATATCATTTTTATTTCATAATAGGCTATTTGACAATGCGAAAAATAAATTGTGAATTATTGTAATCAGTGTATATTGATGTTGATGAGTTTAAAAATGGTTATTTACTAACGAAAGTTGGAAATAATACTTAATTCATTCAAAAATCAATAAATAAAAATGCAGTTTTTCAAACGTTTGTCACGTGAAGCAAAACGCTCCCGATTGGCCGGGCTTATGATGAAGTCACTTTCTTGTGAAACTTGCTTTTCTACTATATGTACCACAGATTAAAATACAGCAAAGTGACATCACCGACCCAAATGCAGCGCCATATTATCCAAGTAGCTATTTCGCGCGTTATTTAAATATGGAATTTTTAATATGATATTTTTCGGCAAATATGTACTAGAAATAAAAAAAAAACAGCTTTTACTGCGTTCCTTAACCTCTACTAAATAATATAAAATGGATTTTAAAAACCAGTCAAATAGCCTATTCATACAAGTATAGTAAGACACAAATTAGATGTAGCATCGGATAATGCAATGGAATGAAAATAAAACCGATTACTGCCGATTTAAACAACCAATAGAAATAGCTCCCTATCGCGCCATTCGACGCTATTCGTCGCTATAGATACACGCGTCAGAGAAAGCAAGAGCATGTACATCGACGCGTCAAATTGACGAATATATTAGGTCATATGATATTACAAGTTGTTACGTTTGTGCAAAGATCATATTCGCGTGAGAAATAAATATTGATGATTTGGGATAGTGTACTTAATTCGGATGTGATCGGTTTTACGAATTTTGCCGATGCGACATCTAAGTTGTGTCGTACTATAAATTGCTATGCAACTCCTTTGTGACGTAACGATGGCCTGAAGAGGCAAATAGAGCACGGGAGGTGCGAGGTGTCGTTGGGTCACCTGCAGGCGGGCCCGGCGGCGACGCGCACGGCGTCGTGGTGCGCGAGGTGGTGCAGCGGCTGCGGCGCGTCGCGCGCGGCCGTGTCGCCGTGGCCGAGGCGGCCGTCGTCGCCCGCGCCCCACGACCACGCGCCGCCGCACGACGAGCGGCACAGGTAGTGCCGCCCCGCCGGGTGGCACGACACTTGCGTTATGATCTTGTTCTCTAGACCTGCCGTGTTCGAACGCAGAAGTAGAGAACAGACTTTCAAGAATCGAATGATTTCCCGATTTGAAAGTGTTTCGATTATATAGAACATTTTTTTTATAAATATTAGACAACATCACATACATTACTCTGATACAGTACTATAAATGCCTGTAGTGGTGTATCACACTGCACTGGTCCGTGTACTTTTATTATATAAGTGTTTTTGGGAATATGTTGGTGGTGTTTCAAATAAATAAATAAATATCAATGTAAGTAGCTAAAGCACTTGTGTTATTGAAATGAATCAGAAATTACGACGGTACCACAAACACCCAGACCCAAGACAACATAGAAAACTAAAGATTATCTACATTGACTCGACCGGGAATCGAACCCGGGACCTCAGAGTGGCGTACCCATGAAAATCGGTGTACACACCACTCGACCACGGAGGTCGTACATATACATAATGTTACTCATTAACTGTACAATAACACTTTGCCTGCCATTTGTATACATTTTAAGTCAAAATTATTTAAAGTTAAAAGTACATGTTCAGTCATTGAAAACAAAATACACGTATCTTATAATAAGGTTCTAAATCCAGGGTGTCAGTAAATAACGTATGTCGCATTGTATTATGTTATTATGAGTTTATTTGGTATCCGTTACTTATTAAAATATTGTGGCTTTATTCGTATTTATATAGAACATTAGATACCTGAAAATAATAAAACATTACGTACCTGGAACAAGATGCGGTGTCATAGTATCGTAGGGCAATGTGTAAACAGCACCATCATGAGTCAATAGAAGAGCTAATTTTTCAGCGCACGCTATTTGTTGAATTCTCAAACTCCCTAGTTGCAACAGTCCGGATCCCACTGAGACGACTTCTTGGGCTGATTCTGTACACTATAAATATATAACGTATATTTAATAAACGGGAAAAGCGATTGAAAAAGTTTGATTAAACTATGAATACTAAATAATCCATGTTATGAATACATATCATACATATATTATACATTAATTAAAATATGTTTACAATTTAAGAATACTTATTTTTATTTTTAGTTAAGATTTTACTTTAATTTCAAGAATTTTTATTTCAAAAATGTACTAGTAGTTTGGTTTACATAATTTTTTCCATCAAAAAAATAATTTATATAATATAGAAAATAAAGTTAAGCTTAGTATAATAAAATATGTCACTCATATTCTCCTGTGAATGAAATCCATGCGAAATAAAAATATACTTACAGTAACGAATCCCTTTAAAGGAGGCAATAATGGAGCACCTAGTCTGTCAAGATGACAAAGCAACGCAATACCGGCCTTTCTCACACTCATCAATCCATCACCGCTCGGTATATTTAATTCTCTACAACAAGCCACAAAATATTTGAATTTATTGTTATAGTTGTTATATGTAATTCAGTTAAAATGAAAATATTCTTTATGCGTGTTGATCACTTACTTCAGATATGTTTCTATTGGATTGCTTTCAGTGTTTGGTTCGGAATTAACGATTGGGTTCGGGGCTGCGACTTTAGCCATACGCCTCAAAAATGGACCTAATGGTGCAGTACATTCTTCTAAAACAATTCTGAAAGAACCATAACACAAATATTACTTTATATAAATATGCCTTTATGGAATCCATCATCAATTCTACATATTCTATATCAATAACCATCAAGACTTTCTCACGCAAACATATATTCTTTAAAAAAATTATATTAATTAGCACCTGTTGTCTGGCTGTCGCTTTTGTTTGGGAGGCAGTGTTACAAGTACGTCAGCAGCTTTAAGAAGGGCAGGTAATTCAGCTCGACGCGCACAAAGCTCCACCCACACGCACAACGATGTGCGCCAGTCCCCTTGAGGCACATTACAACCTACTTCCCTATAATTAAAAAAAAAAATTAAATTTCATTCTTTATGACACTTAACTTTTTCTAATATAAGAAAATAACACACATACCCAGCTACAACTTGGTGTAAGAATTTCGCTGCGCTGTCAACAACCTCTGCCCATATCTTTTGCGAGCGAGGTGCTTGTTGTGCAATGGAATTCATTTGTCCACTTCCAGCATACAGCGCGGCATCTGGCAGGGCTCGCACGGCATCTAGTGCGTCTCTCAATAGCGCTGAGCAAACATCTGCGTCTTCTCCGCAGCGCCAGGCGCGACGCACGAGAGATAGAGCGAGTCGTAAGGCTGCACGAGCGCCTACTCGGGCTAGCCCGAATGCACTAAGAAACATATGTAAACATATTATACAAGTTATGTTTTTTTTTAATGAAAACTAAAATCTACGAAAACCAATCCACTATACATAAATAGTTCGCCAATTTCACCTAAACCAAATGAGATAGTAATTTCAATACCTCATAAAATATGGTAAAGAGCTTTGAAAGTATTTGTTTGTATAGCCAATTTGTTAAATAACTGTTATTATAAACCACGAATAAGGAGTAAATAATTTAACAAAGCATGTCACAATTTGTCTTTTTGGCATTTCCACAAGTATAAACATTTTTATTATTAGCTTTTGCCCTACCTAATAAGTAAAAAGCCGAAAGAGACAAAAAAATTAGGTATGAGATGAATTTTATTTATCCAAACAGGCAGTAGCAATATTGACTGGCTGTAAATTCTTTTTAACACATGCTAATATTTTGTATCTATTACCTTTCAGAATCATCAGTCTGTTCTTCACTTTCTTCCGGAGCATCAGATGAAAGTTCAACCGGTTTATTTAAAGCACTTACAACATTGCTAAGTGCTCTATTACTTACACCATGAACAGGCTTTTTCTCAAGTTTTACTTTTTTAGTTTCTTTGTGGTTATTTTGATCTCTAAAAGAATAAATTGTTTATCAAGAGTTAATAATGACTAACTAATGTAATTTTAAAATAAAAAAGATAGCCAGTAGTTAGCCAGTTCTCCATATTTTTTTTTAATTAATATATTATGATTATATTAGTTTTACTTGCCTTATCACAGCTACTAGATGTCTATGGCAAAGAACAATCAAACGCCGTATTTGAGATATAAATGGACAGCTAACAGCTGTATTAATAGCTCTTACTCTTTGCTCCCATACAAGTGCTTCCATTAAACTTTGAAGACATTCAGGTCCTTTCATAAAAAATATTATCAGAATATGTTATATTTAGCCTTAGAAATAACTTTGTATTGCTAATATTTTATACATAATTACATTGAAGAAGAAAGGAAAACATTATATATAACTTTTGTTAGTTAAATAAATAGGTAAATGTTTATAAATACACCCTTACTTTACTAATAATCTGTGTATAAAATAAATATATTGTCACCTGGATCTAGTTTCCATTTGATATCATCTATAACTTGAACAGAAGGTGATGGTGCAACTATTTTAGATTGAATGGAGGCCCGTAGTTCTTCTTCAGCAGAAAGAGCGGTACAAGGTACGCATGCACAACCCGAATGAGGACCACAAAGACCGTCACAACAAGTACATGTCAAGATCTATAAGAATTGTGCCTTGTTACCAAAAAGTCAGGTGTAAATAAAAAAAAGTAGAATGAAACAAAATACAGAGCTACTTGGACTTACTCTAAGGCCGCAGTAATATTTTCCACTATCGCCAAGTTTAGCCGTAATTCCAGCACCATTGACCAATCCATTTCTAGCATCGAAATGTATTTCTCTATCTTGTAACAAGCTATTAAACATGGAACACAGAGCCTCGGGATCATGAAGAGCCTCTTGTAAGTCAGGGTTTAGCCATTTAGAGTCTAAATGTTGTTGTGGACGAAATATGAAGTCGTCCTGTTCTTCAGGGACAGACATTTTCGCAACCGGTCAGTTTAATACAGTGATAAAAGCATGACCGCATTAAATATTTTTTCAAAACCTTGAAATCATAGTGTAGCTTTTAGGAACCTGTAAAAATTACATCGTCGCACTTCTAAGAATGAATATTTTTGAGAAATTAAGCTTGATTGATTCAATCAATCGAACTCCGAAACAATCCGTCTAGTGTCACTGAATTTGTCAAACTAAAACCAGTTACGTTCCATTACTATTTACAAACTCACGTTGTATATTTACAAAAAAAAATAACATTCGTTTATTTAAATTACACTTTTTAAATTGAACTAATAAACAACCTTTGAACTATTTTACAAATATTTATTTTCACTTCATACTGATAATTTTATGCTGCTAAGTAATCTTGCCAAGCGAAATAAAAAATTTAAAAAACATAGAATTCGGTATCTCTTAATCACAATGATGATCACACTTCACAGATTATTAAAAAACATAAATAAACCTGCGTGTTGATGACTTGATGAGGCGTATTTTGATAAATAATACATTAAATTTTAATGGTTAATAAATAATTTCTTCAAATACCTCCATGGATACGGACATTCTGGTTGAGAATAAGGAGGGTTTGTACGGTAAGTACCGTTTTCATTAGATCCGGCTGATTACGAAAACAAAGTGCAATGTGCATGCTTACAAATTTATCGCGAAACAATAGATATTACTGACCTTCCTGTTTACCAATTTTGAAGCAAGACTTAAATTATAATCTGCTATCCTTGTAAAAACTTTCTGTTGTAAATTTTGATTCAGTAAGTTTGTCATCATTCTTTTTTTTGCAACCTACAAGGCCACTAATTGTGTTATTAGTAATTATAATTCGTATTGCCAATGTTTTGAGTGTGTGTTATCTTATGTTTTAGATTTCTTGGATCAGTTTACTAAGGAGTACAGTGAGTTGTCATGGTTGGATGTCAGTGATGCTTCTCCTAGTGAAATTTTAGCGGATGCGGGGCTCGTACCTGCTATATCACCAGTGCAGAGTATTAAGTCCTCGCCAAATGAAAGTAGCAGCTCAGATTCAGGCAGCGAAGATGACACCAAAAAGTAAGGAACACTTTAAAAAACTATAATTTACCAATACAGTACCATATATATGTATTCATTTATATTAAAACACTGACAAATTTCAATAAAATTTTCTTTCCCTTGTACCCCCCTTCATCTAAAACATAAACAGTGAGAAAACCAGCAAATGGCATTAAAAAGTCTTCTACATACTAATGCATTAACTGTCATTAAAGTAATCACCTTAGATTGCTTTAATGACAGTTAATTTCCATAGCGAGAGTTTACTTTTCATTAGGGTTTTGTTATTGTTATTTATTAGAAATAAAATTGATACAAAAGGTATATACTAATAAAAATATTTAGCAAACTTTATTTTTGTATAAATGATTTACTTATATATTACTTAATTACTATACAAAAATTAAAATCAATATAAACTTTATTCAAGGGGGCTTTTACAAGCACTTTTGAATCGTCATTTAACAATTAAGTGAAGCTACCACCGGTTCGGAATGTAGATTCTACCAAGAGAACCGGCAAGAAACTCAGTAGTTACTCTTTTTCAACATTTAAAAAAATATTTCTATTGCATACAGATGTGCTTAAAATACATATTGATATTCCAGTGGATCCCATACTTCATCTGCCAGACAGTCATCTCAATCACCACTTGACTGGTCTTTCCACAATGAGCCTACTAATCAGTTAAAGCCAGAAGATGTTGACTTATTCCTCCAGAAAGCAGGTTAATAATTTAAATTAATTTTAATCATTCATCTTGAGACAATATTTTTTTATTATTAAATCCTATAAACTATTGAATTAACTATACAAGTAAAGCTTCATAATTATTTACAAAATAAAATCAATATGAATCATAAAGAATAGTTTGATTAGTTATTATTATATTTGGAAGGAAATATATTTTTCTGTCATCAAAAAATGTATTTCTGTATACCTAATTCAGTTACCTACTAATTCCACATCAAAGTTCTTTTACGGTAGATACTATTATACTAAGCACTTATATAAATAGATATAAGTAACTTATTTTTTAATTACATTCATATATAAAATGTTTTTAGTTCCAACTAGAACAAATGTTGGAGAAACATCAGTCAATTACAAATTTACAGACAAAAGTAATCCTGTTATGGCAATTGAAAATGGTATGATAAAGGTAATGTATTATGATAAACATTTTATTCTATTTATAAAACCCTCAATCACTCTAAATAGCGAAGCATTCATATTTTTTTCAGGTTGTTAAAAAAGAAAATGAATGTAAACAGAATGATATCAATAGAATATTTAACAATCAAAAAGGTAAATACGTCATAATGAATTCACTAGTAAAATTAATTATTTACATAACTTTTTATTAGTAAAATTTTTAATATTATAACTTGGTATTTAATTTAAGTATGTAATATGTTTTTTCTTTCTCAGTCACAAGTGTACATGGCCAAAATTCCATTTATAAGGTTGTAAATGAAAATTCACAAAATTTAGTTAAGAAAGAAGATAGTCAAATTCATCTGATAGCTGAAAGAAACACTCCAAGAATATTGAGAAATGCTTCTACTATACAAACAAAAGCAAACAGTATTGTGATACCAGCCGAGAGTACAAAAGATGGTAGAATTTCCATCACCCCACTCACACAAAACAAACCAATACAAGTTACAAATAATAGTGGTTACCATGTTAAGGTAATAATTTAATTTAACTATATAAAATTAAATGTGATATATACAGAAAATTATATCTGTATGTCATCCTTAATGTGTATGGAGCAATACTTAAGATCTTATAGTAAATACCGTGCTATTTTTTAATGTAACATAAAATCATTTTTTCATGTATTTTTACATGTTATTTCAGACACCTCCACCTATAAATAATATTGTGATAAATCCCAACCCAGAAGTACATCAAGCTGCTCTCATAAACCAAAGTATAAAAGAAGAACCAAAGAGTCCCGTCATAGATATATCTCAGTTTAGTGAAGCTGAAATACGAGCTTTGAAAAAGCAACAGAGAATGATTAAAAATCGGTAAGTTTGTGGTTTTTATTTATACGCAATATTTTTTTTATACCTATTTATCAAGTTCAAACATCCCTTTTTGTATCTAAAAGGGAATCTGCATGTCAATCCCGGCAAAAGAAGAAAGAATATGTAACAGCATTGGAACAGCAGTTGTTAGAAGCACATCAAGAGATTGCACGGCTCCGATTAGAAAATAGATTATTAAGGGACCAATTAGAATCAAATGGACGAAGCCGAAAGGTTTGCTACTTTACTATTATTTTGTATTGCATAAGTTAATATTTTCATCTAGTTAATTAATCTGCTGATTATCATTGTGTTAATTATAATATGTAATTAGTGTGGTGAGAAAGTGTTAGATGAATTATTAAGCCAGCGTCAAGAGGAGCTTAATTAAACATTCATATTGTATGTGATCTCTCATAATACAGACTTGAATGGTGTCTTCAGATGTTCTTTTATGATTTTTTTGATCATGAATTATTTTCTTAAAAAATTTGTTTTCTTATTCATATGCCTATTAATATGTAAGGTGGTGTTGGCTGCTCAAGTATAATATATAAATTATGTTGATATTTTATTCATGTAATATTTAAGTGACAATTATAATGCATGTAAGTGAGTTAAAGCATGTGCTTACAGATTCCTCGGCTAGACTCGTCAATACTGATACCCAAAAAGAATATTGCTGTTATTTTTGCCATGGTTTTTATGGTTTCTTTAAATTGGAATGTTATAGGGTAAGTTCTAATTGCAAACGGAATACCTTTTTCTATATTTCATCACAACTATTTGTAATTACTTACTTGTATGTATGTATTTATATAACTGAATTGTAATTTCAGCTGGAACACCAAACCATTTTCTGGACCATCCTCTACTCACGTAAACACGCGTCATCTTTTGTGGGCGGAAGACAACAAAGATGTTCTTAATACTGGTAATTTTTATTTAATCTTCGAATTGGTAACAATGTAAAAGGCTGGAGTTATCTTTGCTATTGATGAGTATATATTTGTATTTTTAGATATTTTATTTCAATTTTTGTACGACAGATTACGATCAGTTTACTAATCGCAGTGCTGAAGGAATAGACTGTCAGAACACAACGTTGAATGATTTTGCAAATATAAATCAAACTGAAAGTATAAGGATAGTAGGTGAACTGAAACGATGGATAGGCGGTGGAAAGACATTGAATTGGACAAACACACAAAAACGTCATAAAGTTTATTTGGACGAAAAACAATTACCAGGTAAGTTTATTTTAAATAATAGTTGTCACTGGTGTTTTTGTTATGGTCTTCGGGTATTAGAGATAAAGAAGGTGGCTAAGCCCGCCATTGGAGTTAAAGTTTACTTTATATCAAAATATCATTCAATTCGGTATCGTTATTTAGTCTTGAAATAGCAAAAGACAGACAGTCAGACAGAGTTACTTACAGATTTATAATCATTATATGTAAAAGCTAAATATTGACACTACTACACACACACTACACACTGATTAATCTCGAAATGCCAAAACTTAACACCTACATACTTGAAACTTCAAAAATCTCATTCGAAAACAAAAATAGGAGATTGTTAATATTTAATTTAAAAATAAAAAAACAATTTACATTAAATTATTTTTACTATATTTGGGTAAAAATCAAACGGACATGTAATGTTCCAGGTGGACTATTGGAAACTTATAGACTTTTCAATAAATTAAACCTCGATAGTAACCTTATCGACATACCTCATAATAAGAATGTAAAAAACATTCGAGATAAATTAAGACGGCGTCTACGACGGAATGTACCAACTGAAAAAGATATATTCCCTGATGGTGATATGTATTATGAGAGGCTTTATCATAAACCTCTGAGAAAATCTGCTAATGAGTTCAACATGGACGATTTTGGAGAATGGAATGCATTACTTCAAGCTCTTCACAGGAGGGATGATACATTCTATGTAGTAGGAGTTGGAAAAGGACAACACTTATTGCTTCCAGCTGTAACACATAATGCAACGAGACCGCCAAAAATGGCTCTGATATTACCAGCTCGATCCGGCAATGGTGGGTTACTACACAAAATATGCAATATTTCGACACTACCCGCGCATTAAGTCGTATGACCTAATTTGTGATTTTTAACTTTCATCTTTGTATTACCCCTCTACCAATTACTGTTTGGTATGTCAAAGAGTAATAAAAGGCTTTTTGATTGAATTAAATATTCATGTTTTAGTAAAAGTGAGTAAAAAATACAAACTTAAGACTTTCTTTTATATGACTATTAGGGAGTTAAAATCTCGGTATTTAGAGAATGTATTAAATGTTTTCACGGATGTGTAATATTATGTTATATTATTGGACTGAAATCTTATTTTGACCAAAAATCAGGTTACGGCTTATTGCATGGAGGGTGTCGGTTTTATTTATAATCGATTATTACTACAGCACATTTATTTCTTTCAGATTCTATAATGAATGATCACGTAACACTCATGCAAATCGATTGCTCTGTCGTCAATACAACTCTAGTCAAATTAAAATCAGATACATTACCAGAAAGTTTGAGAGATACCAATGCTGATGGTCAGCCAATACATGTAAGTGTGAGCCCAGAAAATAGGAGATTAAAGAAACTTAAAGTTGATGCTAGTCCAAACGAAATTGTTTTTAACACAAGCAATAATTTGTCCAATAATTTTAAGAAAAATATTGATGTAGGTAGTGATAATGAAATAAATAAAAATGATTTGTTTACACAGTACCTGCTTCATAAATCAAGTGATGCTAGTGAAAGTAACTTAAGTAATAAACTGGTAAAGAATTCTTCAAATAGTTCACATTAGTTCACAAAATATTTCAAGTGTAATTAATAATAGTTGACATATACGTATTTATTGGTGCTAAATTAAATTCTTTAAATCAAACTAATTTTACTAAAAGTCTTACTTTTTCTAAAGAGCACCGTGTTGAGATTACAGATTGTGCTCAATTGCTCATTCTTTCAAACACTGGCTATAAGTATTACGATCTTTTCAAATTACTTTAGAGAATTTAAACAAAGGTGTTGGCACCAATAATAATTAAAATAAAAAAAAAATCACATTCAACTACATCTTCCCCTACAATTAGTCTTTATTATTTGCAAAGAAAATTTTGGTGTTATTTAACTAACACCGATCGAAGGATGAGATGTTATATACATTTATTTAAAAATATATTGTTTATTTTTTTTTTTTCGTTTTTCATAATATATTTTTATTCTTGATATATAGTATATTGCTCTCTGGTATAATTAAAAATGATTACAAATATGGTCTTCGTAAATTAACAGTATTTTACCAGGGTTAATCTTACTATAATATTTATACACATCACAAATGTATTTGTACATTTATAAATACATAATTATGATAAGGCTAATGAGTTACATTGAAGTCATAATACGGGGGTTGTGCAACGATACTGATACATTCGTCACTTCTTTCAGATGTTTATAAATGAAATTATTTAATTTAACATATTTATACTAACGATTTCTTGGTTAAAATGGTCTGTGTTTATTAAATTAAAATAAAATTGTTTAAAAGAACTTCTTACAGACCAACTATGATTTAGGTTGTTTCATGTAAAAAGGCATATTTGAAGTTAATGTAATTATAATATTATGTAAATCCAATAAATTATGTAGCTATGCCATAAAGCTTTTATATTGTTTTGTTTCTGTTAATTATGATGTAAATGTGACAAAGTTATTTTATAAATATTTTATACTTAGTAGTAATGTTTTTGTTTCAAATTATTATGTAATTCTACTACTATATACTAAACATTTCCTTAGGATTAAAAAGTATTTTAAACATTGTATTATTGTTTTATTTAAAACAATCTAATAAGATGAATAAATTTGAGTGCTTTGCACTATATCATATAAGTCCTTATTTTTTGTATAAAACGTCTTTGGGCGCGCCGAGATGGCAAAATGATTCATAGGCCTTGACGGCGAACGTGACGCTCTTATGCCATACTCCCTACCCATCTTATGTGATTTTCAAAAGTTCCTTTGTATATACTAATTTAAATATTTCTCGAGGCAAGGATAAACAAAAAGGATAGAGCATTAAGGAAAATTAGAAAACTAGTCTTACGAGACCTGTTGAGAGTAATTGAAAACCCAGCTCTTGTTAGATAAGTAGGGCGAAGGGTGAACAAGTCAGCTCCGTTACCCGTATGAATAGAATGAGCCATGCAAAACTCAAAAAAGCAATAAATTTAACTGGCATAGTGAAAAATATTTTATAAATAAATTAAGTAGTTTGCTTTGGCGTATTAATGCAGGCGATACAACATATTACGATTTCTTTGTCCTGCACACATTAACGTGTTATCAGTGGTAGAGAGCTCAGCTCAGAATTAATTATATTTACTACGGATCTGTGAAAAAATTACGTTTTGAATTTTTGGAAGCGAAATTAAAGTGGGTATAAGTACATACGTGTGATAGTGTTGTATTATAAATAAAGATATGTTAATCATAAATACTTATTAGTATATAATATAGCCCATTTATTAGAAATAAGCATGAAATACATAAATTTAAGGTTTAGGAATAAGGAATTCCTACTTCGATTGGAATAGGCTATAAATAATAACATTATAATAGTCTGTTCTTTATTAACGTTAGATATTATCCAATACAGTTCAATTGTCATAAGATTTTGACTTTGACAGTTTATTGTAACCTCAAAACATATGACCAAAATATCTTTTATATGTCTTTTTTGTCTTAATAGCATGAAATAGATTTTATATGGACTTGAAGAAAACTAAAAAACAGTTTAACGAGAACAAAGTAACAAATTACGCGCGATAACATGAATTGTTTGCGTTTCATTAGACCGATTTGTTGCCGACAGTCTTTTAAGTTTACTTCCGTAAAATATGTATCACAGCATCCTTTAAAATATATGGATAAGCAAGAAAAATGGCAAGAAAAAGACGGCCTATCTAAAAATTGGCAGTTAATATATAAAGCTCCAATGGGAAATGCTCTTAACTATGCTGTGGCATATTTAACAACATCCACAGCTATTGTCGCTGCTAGTTCTCTTTATTATGCTGCATTTGTGTTTGATGTGAATACAATGAATGATCCAGTAATTATAGGTGAAAGTCTAGTTATTGCAAATAATGCACCTGAGTGCTTAATCTACCTTGGATCATTTGTTTTACTGCATATAGCAGTCAAAGTGTTAATGTCTAAGTTTGTCGTTCGTATGTACCAAAGTGGAGATGAATATGTAGCTATCTTTAGAGGACATTGGATTAATTCGATAGTAAAACACAAATTTCATTTGAATGAATTTAAGAAGTTGAATCCAACATTTGTCGTGTCCTGGGGTGATGCAAGATTTCAACTTGGAAAGAAACATGGAATATTACTAGATACATATTTTAGGACACCAGAATATTTTAATTATTTAATGTATAAGAAAAAAATGGAATAATTATCACACAGATTTATGATTTGTATAGATTAGTAATACTAAATAAATAATTATTAAAACAACTATATAGTTTACATTTAATCTTTTATTACTAATTATAACTACCATTATAACTTAATGTTGCTTAGAAGCCTCCAGTGAAGGCATTATTCCATTTAAGCCTAGAATCTCTTTTTATTGTTGTAGAATCCATTTTCTTTGGATCATTTTCAAATTTTTCTAAAGCTTCTATTTTTGTTTGTTCAGGTTGTAAAGTCTTTGTAACTACACATTGACCATTTTCTTTAAGAATTGTGTGTTTAATGTCCTCTTCCGTTGGTTCTCCGTAGGGGAAGGTTATCGGGGTAACCTTAATTAGATGTTTGATAGACCATAACTTGGCATTCATTTCAGGTATATTCTTTACAATAGCAACTTGGTTCTAAAATAAAATTATTGTTAATATACTGACAGATTTAGATCATTCATAATTATATATAAACTAGCTTATTTATATTTATAGTTTATATTTATTATTTCATATGATTATGGAATATTAAATAATCATAAGAATTATTCATAAAATTGTATGTTACATAAAATAAACAAAGACAAACATTATTGATAAAATATATTTCAATATAAATAATGAGACTATACTGTTTTAATATAGGTAAATATAAGTATTTTATTTTGGAAAATAAAAGGTGGTTTTGGAAAATACACATATCAAGTATTTACTTGGATTATCAGCTAAATGCTATAAAATTTGGTATACTATAATAGGTAGTGTCGTAACTTACAATTCTTTCAAGTTTTAGTTCACTCAAAACTTTCTTCTCCCACCATGGATGATGTTTACTACTTTTAATTTGTTCCACTCTGAATAATTTTGATGGAGTATACTCAGGGTCTTTGTGGTTTGGGTTTCTAGAGAAGTAAAAATTATGTTTAAAACAAAACATGTCTCCTTTGTGTTGTTTCCTTAGTATTATCTGTACAGAACATACTAAACTGCACTGTATTATGGATTCGAATACAAAACACGATGTTTTGGTTACTGCTTTTAAATATAAGATTTGAGAGTTATGAGTATAGTCTAAATAGATTTTTCTTTTATTATTTATATTCAACAATATGATGTGAACTAACGTACCTCGGATAATATGTTATTCCCCCTGGGTATCGGATTCCTCCTGGATGCTTATAACCTCTACAACGAACTAACAAAGTTAAAGGGGTTTTTGTTTTTAATAGTTGGTTGTTCATATTGAAGGGTAGAGGTTATTTAGAAAATAAGTTGATGCAATTGTATTAAAATTAATGTATTTATTATAAATGAGAGATTGCATTCAATTTAAATTAAAATTATACATATACAGTATACGAGTTATTTCGACATTTGTCAACAATGACAACTACTGTCAAATGTCATTAGTCCAAGGCTTTTTTTATACTTTTCGTTTTTAGTAAATAGCAAGACAATATTACTTTAAATAACAGTCAGAAAAACAACATAATAAAAGTTAAAAGTTTGTTTTTTTTTAACTATTTAAAACATAAAAGAATCAGTTATAAATTATTACATTTTACTTCGGTAATATTTTAAGATTAAATAAAAACTGCTCTCATACATTGTTATATAAAAAAACAATATTTATTTAATATAAAATAAAAATATATATTACTTAAAGTTATAGAAAGTGGGATATATTTGAAATTAAAATAAATAAAATGTTCATCATGACAAATGAATATCTTATGTTTTGACGATTTATATAAAACCAACCGCCATCACTACTATTTAAATTCAAATGTAAACTGACAATTTGACATGTTAGTTGTGACTTAAGTTTAAGTTTCCGTACTTTTATAATAATTTCGTTTAACCTTTTTTTTATATCAGTTGTATGATTATTTGGTGAAGTGTATAATTTAATTAATGAAGAAGGTACGCTTTGAATCTCCAGTTAAAACTTTAAGAATAAACGCGATGAATTCAGACTTTCAGAGAGAATGCCACTCTCCTCGACCTTTTATTATGAAGCAAGTGCAATCCGCGCCTTTAGTTGCTCCAATGAACTATTTAGAACATCGACCAATACCTTTTACAAACGATCCTGTACAAAGATTTGAATGTGGGGATTCAACGCCATATCCGCTTGTTAATAAAACTTACTTATCAAATATTCCTAATACAGAGAAACAAAGCTATTCTCCATCTAATGAGTTGGATTTAAGTATGCTTGATAGTACTTACAATAAACCGAAACAAATGCTCCCGAGGCAGAATATTCTAAATTCGTACCAAATGCAATCACTGAAAAGCAATTTTAATGATAATCCTTTGGTGGAAAAAAAATCAACACGAATATTGACTCCTGTGGAAAATAATATTGCTTCTAGTCCACCAAATGTTTTAAGCAAAAAAGACGATTTCTTCTTAAGAAGAGATAATTTAACTGATCTTAAAAATATACAAAGTCAGTTTAATAATTTACATTTAGATAAAGAAAATAATCCACTGTTAAAGAAAACAGAAATAATGACATTAGGAATTCCTATTTCAAATAAGATGGATATGAAGCCTACTGAGCCTAGTAACTCTACAAGTGAAATGAATCATTTTTGTAAATGCTACCACTGTGTTCATATTTTAAATACACAAGGCAATATGAAACATTTCCTGAATGATGAGTTTAAACATCAATATATGACTGAAAATCATTACAATATCTGCCATTGCAGAGCACCTTTATTTAAAAGGAATTCAGATTGCCAATGTAATAATTATTCACCAATGAACCATACATACTTTCCTCCATGTACTTGCAACAAAACACCAGCAAAGTCACCCCAGACTGGAGTGTCTAAAAAAAATTGGACACTCGAAAAATATGAACAAAGTAACAAACCTAGTACTTGCTTAGATATTGAGAAACAGGATAAAATTGTCAAAGAGAAAAGAGAACCTACTGTTGCTGATCTTTTTAAGATAATTAAACTACAAAATGAGCAACTGCAGTTACTACAAGAAAAAGTAGATAAATTTATATCAGCCAGTAAAACATATGAACCTCAGAAAATAACACAGCCCTTACAGAATTATGTTACCGAGCATGTGGAAGTTAAATCCATCGGAACAGAGGAAAAGATATCAATAGGAGTTATGACAAGTTTTGAAATGTATAGAACTTCGACGATAATTAATAAGGAAATAGTCAAGCAAAATGAGGCACAGATTCAATGTAATCGATCCCAAATAAGTATAAAGGAGGTTGTAACTAAGGCGCATCCAGTGAATTTAAATTTCCTTGATGGCATAGCTCCAGTTTCAAATTCATCTGAGCCCAAAGTAAATGAGAATACGAGTCAGGAAATTGGTGATCTTACAAAAAATACTGACACTGGATATGTAGATAAAACGCTGAATGATATGAGTTTATATAATGTGCAAGTAGACAATCCCATCACACCACTAATGTCTCCAGAACAAAGCTTATATTTGGATGTGAGAGATTACAGCGAGTGAGTATTATTAAATGATGGGCAATTTCCTTTTTATGCACAATGTATTACTTCATATTACACTTACAGATTGGATCAAAAACCTTATGAAAGTTTAACATTGAATTTCTTTTTTTTTAGTTCTGATACTAGTGATGACCAGTCCAATGTTGGATGGACTTATTATAATAAAGTAATGGTAAGTTATTGGGACATTGTAATATAAATAAAAATACATATATATGTCCTTAACATGTTCTTTTATAATGTATTTATTTTTACAGACACATGTTAATGGCATGTTACAAGAATCTGATATGCCCTCTTCAGCGAGTGCTTTATACAGGAATAACAGACAAAAATGTTTGCAGATGCAAATAGACAAAACTAACATAAGTGTAGCCAAAAGGTATTATTTAATTTTTCTATGCATTTCCATTGTGACTACAGTGTGTTTAACAACACAGTTAATCTTAGTGTTTTTATGGCATTATATGGCTTTCATATATTTCTATAAAATTTTCTTCAGCACCTCAAAGACAGAAAATAATAAGATGTAGAAATTATAATTGTATCCAATATCTGACTACAAATTGAAGTAATTACCATTTGATAAATCAAGTTAATAAAGGATCTAGAAGGAAAAAAACCGACAATGTAATTAATACATATACTTTGGAGTATTAATTGTATGATAATTTGCAGAGTAACATTTGGTGATGATCCCCTTGGCTATCAAGTGGAGCAACCACAATTACATGCTCCTACAACCGACACTAGCTTGAAAATGAACCAGCTTGCAGCTAAGTATTTGAAGAATGGTCCGCAAATATCAAAAAGTCCATCACCTAAGCCTGGTGCTGTGCCTGTTGATATGTCTTTGGCAACAAGGAACTACATGGAAAAGCACAAACTTTTACAAGGTAAATTGTAAGGACTGAATTGATCATGAGACACTTGTATGGAATTTCAAATAAATTATAGTGTAAAAAGTACTGCTTTTAAATGGATGCTTTTTAATATCTTTGTGGTTGCTTAAGGCCATATTTCATCTGTTTTAGGAATATCAAAAGTGTAATAAAATTCTTTTAATTTTTCTGTAATTTGTCATGTGTTGTGTTTACTCCATTTAGTGAATGTATTGAAAATTGATTTGTTTATAGGTAATAATAAATATCAAAATGGACAACAGCAAGCGGAGATACCGAAATTCTTAGATATAACAGCTTTAAAGCAACAACCAAAATTTTTATAATTATTTTCTTGTACTTTACATGTACTTCTTTGATTTGTTAAAAAAAGTATATAGAATATTTGTACAAGATACCTACAATAATTGTTTTGTAATTGTAACTGATGTAACTTTTGTAATTATTTTTTATGAATAAATTAATTATATAATGTAATGAATGTGTAAATAAAACATTTATTTATTGAACAGCCATTTATTTAAACTTTACAGGAAATAACAGATAAATCCCTTAACATATGTGGTAACATATTAGTATATCTATTTTCGGAACAGTTGATGTGAATATGATATTTCTGCAATATTAAATAACTTACGAACTATTTTCTAATAAATATATTTATCTTATATTAAATTATATTTAGTCAAAAATATTCTAAATTTTTACTTAACCTACTGGTGTTAAAATCATTATATTTATATATTCTATGTTTAAGACCATTTAATTACGAATTATACGCTTTTTCAAATTTAAGAATTAGTTATCGGTGAACATTTTTATGCTTAATTTATTTATATTTACATTTTTTATTTTTTTTGAGCGTTGTGTTGGTAAACATTTCATTTATATTTTATAAACATTGAAAGACATCGCCCCCATAGTTTCTATATAACTTAAATAGACTTTGGGTAAAGATTTATTACAATAAAAATAGTTATTCCCATTCGCCTAACATACGCACTCGATAAACTAATAATGTTGACTATATCTCGATACTTAAAACATGATTAGTTGTCAAATAAAAAATCTTGAATCTTGTTCAATTTCGAAACAAATGAACAAACAATAACAGTAACTTACGCCTTTTCCTATATCAGTGGTTCCACCACTTTCAAAATTTTATGGTTTCGGCGGGCCCTCTTCTGCTACATTTCTACCACATTCTTAAAGTCGATATTCTGATAGGTAAAATATAAACGGAAAATAACACTTTACTTATTAAAATAAAATTACAAGAAAAAATTAATAAGGTAATATAACTATGCTTACATTTTTGCCCTTTACTATCAAAAACAGATAAACTTTCGTGGATTAACATCTTATAGACCCAAATTTTTTTACGCCTATGTAGACCCCATTATGTCTTCCGTGGACCCCTGGGGGTCCGCCTGGACCACTTTGGGAACCACTGGCTTATTTTGTCATATCTGCAGCCAATTAGGTTAGATATGATGTCAATAATATGTTTGCTTGCAGAAATATTACAATGCATTTTATGTCAGAATAATAAGATCTACGTTTAAAAAATATAATTATAAATATCGAAAGAACCGCCTGTTTATCGATAAATGGTTTGTCAACTAACAAAATACAGCGTAATTAAAATAATATACTCGTTATACATTATTTTCCCGTGTAACAAATACTAAGCATAACTATAATTGTACAAAATAGAATCAATGAGTAAACAGTCAACCGATCATTCCAAATTAAAATATTAACATATTTCGAGTCATTGGAATAGTCATATTATATCCAGACTTACCTCGAACATGCCCTAATTTATATACACTTATCTAACGGTAATAAATAGTTGTCATAATGTTATATCTATATTATTTATAATGGTAAATGTATTTCATGTTTAGGTATTACAATTGAAGGACCAACAATTAATAGAAATTTTCTTAAAAATAATATACCATAGTTTAAGTTAGTATTCGCCTTAGTTACATGTCTATAAATATGGTTGGTTAATGGTTATTTCTTTTATAAACTAAATAAAATGATTCTATCGACTCAGGTTATGGTTGGCCTATGTTTTTATTCTATTGACGTCCTTAGTAGCTATCAGATTTGGTTCCTTCATTGGTTAATGTGATTTTTTTCAACAACACCTAAAACACTTTTTTTTTTCTAAAATGTCTAACACACAATATAAGTTTATTCTGTTATTCAACAGTCCCATGTAATTAAATACTTAAACTATACCATTTATATTATTTACAGTTACTTTGCATCACTTAAATAATATTTCAATTCTCTTGCATCGCATAATGTTAGTTTAACATTAAATCTAAAATGATAACCAAGTAATTGGATGGCACATAACCATAAATTAAATATAAAATAATACATTACATAATGATTTTATCATTAGATCTAAGAAATCTATTTTACATCACTTTATGTCTTGCATGGTTTCCACGAGTTTGACTAGATTAATAATTCTAAAGTATATAAATACATATTCTACTGTATAATATAATTAATCTAAATTTTTAAGGCTGTCAACATTTCAATTAATAATATTATTATATATTTTTTTGTAATTATTATATAATCATTTTATAACGTATGTTTATTATAAAGAAGAGTTCACACTATCGAGTTGAATATTTACGCATGCATTGAGCACTCGCAATTATACGATGCTGAAAAACAAAAGTTATTAGTCTATTTGTCGATGAAATACATTTAAAAGGAGAAGTAACTATATGCAATCATATTAAGAATTGATACAATAAGGTTGACAGCCTAACATGCATTTTAATGAATGTTATAGAAAGTACCTACATTTAGGTTTAAATTTTTTTATTTTTAGCACTATGTATCCAAATACTACTTAATTCCTTTGCTAAATATATATGTGTTCACAATATAACAATTGTTTTCACTTATCGGTCCCACTTTGGGCGCCATACATACATAAAAAAGTGATAACTATTTTTTTTAATTGTCTAGACCCATGTTACCTGCTACAGATAGATATACATATACTATAACATTTTTCTACTTTGTTTAAATGAAGTTATGTCTTTTGTATTCAAAATATTACTATATAATATCTGCATATGTTTTTTTTTATATTAGATTCGATGACATTTTTACTATATATAAAATATTTTTTTCTCATAATATTTTCTTTGTACTTATAATTCTTAATATAACCAAATATATGTAAAATATAATTTTATTCTTTCATAAAATATTTAATAAAATTTTAGTATTTATCAACATGTAATAAAATAAATACAGTTTTTCTTGTCTTTTATAAATATTTTCGTTATAACTATTTAAAAACGTAGTTTATATTCCATTGCGTCTTATAGAAAATTGGAAATTTCAGTTAATTTATTATCTGAAAAAATATCCTTAGACTGAGATTCTTTATCTTTTATTTGGATAAAATTATATAATTTAGTTAAACAATATCTTGTCAAAATATCTTATCATTGTATTTTATGGTATTATTAGTTCATTCGTTAAATAACTATATAGTATTTTAGGGGTTATTAATTTTATACTGGTATCACAAATAAACAAAATTTAAACATCTCCTCGAAAAAAAAAATGAACACTTCATTTGATAGAACGACTAATTTTCCTATATATTGAGTAAACATGTTTTTTTAATGTGCTCAGTCAAAGGAGTTTAAGATTAAACATTATCTAATATTTAGTTGTAAAAATCTGTTGTAGGTATTCTAAATACGTTGAAAATTACTTTGGTGTAATAATAATATTGAATTTATTATTTCCATAACGACATTTATTTTTAATTAATTTAAAACGTGATAATATCTTACGTATATATAATCTATGGCATTGTTGACGAGTAATTGGAATTTTCTAAGCATTGTTCTTCGCCACCTCCCCTCGATTTACTGTCTAGTCTTAATTCTGCCAGTCTTTGCTTAATACTGTTTGGTCTGTAAAAATCAGAAACTAAAATAAGTTAAGATCTTTTTTATGATTATAAGTAAAAAATGGTATGAAAATAAACTACTACTAATCTAAAATCTAGCTGTGACCCTCATCCTTTAACCAACAATATATGACTTGATACACAATATTGCTTTTCTAAATATACTTATACCATATATACGATAATTGATTCATTATAATGACAAAAATTTTTTATTGTTGTTTTTTTATTGTTAATTTTTTTAGTTATTGTGTTATGTTTTTTTTTTAAGTTTTAGTGTAGTGAATTTTATTAAAGATGAACTTTAAAACAAGACTGAACTCATTAATATTGACCTAATACCTGTCAGAGAAGTAAGAGGTGACTACTTGGTCTGCGGATACGGACTGCCTCTGGTAGGTTGCGGCACTGAGGTTGCTCTGCGGAATTTTGTAGATGCGTACACAACGCCCGCTGTTCTCTGGAAGCACTGGGATAAAAATAAACACTTAATTTTGGGTAATTGATTCATGGTCGTTAGCCGAAGATTACACATTAAAACTACTGAACTAATAAACATAGATTGCTTTGAAATAATTCCCTAAAGTCCCTAAACGATATTTATTGACGGGGTTTTCCGACCGTATGATAACACACAGTATAAGTTACTAAGACTAACGTTACCTTGGGGTGATGTTGGCGGCGAGATGGGAGTCATTCTCTGCAGAGGAGGTCGGATGTTTTCCTGCTCGGATGATATTGAGCTGCTACGACTAGATGCCGAATTGTTCTCTGGGGTTCGGCTGTTTTGACTCGGCTCAGCTCTAATTAAAAAAACAATACACTCAGACAATTACAAAATACTACGACGTTTATAGTATATTTTTTGTTTTTAAAAAAGAAGTTGAATGGAGAGATGGAATTAAATTGGTAAGATTTAGTTAGACACAACCTAAGCTTTTCTTACTTATTATCAGCATCGTCATCATCTATAGAGTATGGTCCGCACTTGCTCATTTGACGCACGAGCTCGTAGTTGTCGTGTAACGCAAGGCACGGGTCGATCTCGCGGCTCAGCGGGATGTATTCGGGTGCGCAAGCTACGTAGAATATATCCTGATGAAAATACGAGAAATGAAATGAGAATTGCATTGTTTCTGTCATTTGCTAAATTTTTGTAAACTCATTTTAGTCAGATTTACGTTTATATTGGATTCGAATTTTTGTTATAATTTATAGATGTTAAAACTCTTGAAATCGAAGAGAAACTGAATATGAAAAAGTTGCTGATGGCGTACTGCAATTATTGTTTTTATGTAATACAGAAAAGTATTTATGATCTATTTAATTTTCTTGATTACTCACTCTTCGGCCACATAGAATTTTCAGTCCAGGTATACAAGCAGCGTGGACCAATGATCCATTAGCTACTAATCTAATTTCTAGCAAGTCTTCTGCAAACGCCATAATGTACGGAAACGCACATACTGCAAAAGAATAAAGAATATTATTAAACAAATGACAGATAAGTTTGAAATTGAATGAAACTGAAATTGAAATCAGTTGTATCCAATCTATAGTACCCCATCAAATTCTTGGCTTCGACATCGCTCACCGTTGGATACAACTTCTGTGTCTGGTAAAAGTGGCCGAAGTTTTTGCGAAAGCCAAAATATAAATAATCAGTGCTGGAATGGAATTAAGTGCTAGAATTGATCGAAAAGGCAAAAGTGGAGACGATGCGCGGGGGACGGGTACATAGTATCGTCAGTAGTTTGTACACACAGTTCATTATGTAATCAATGTAGGTTATAACCAAAACATTCTTGAGAACGTGATCTCAATATGTTAAATGGTCGTTACTTTATATTGGCAGAAATTGGTTTTTTTTTTATTATTTTTGGTATATTGTATTTTATATGATTTGTTACTTTTGTTTTTAAACTGCTTAATTTTCCAATGTGTATTTAATTGACAAAAGAATATAAATAGTAGAGACTAGTTTAACCGTACTTCAGAAAACCTAAACCTGTACTGAAACTTGTATTGTAGCGAAATCATAGTAAATAAATATTATAATTGTAATTGTTTTCGAAGTTATATTATTTTTGATAAATTGCAAGGTGCTTTTAAAGACCTCTTTAATTTTCACTTTAAGCAAAATCTTGACTAAATTTTTTTAAAGCTTATGTCAAATATATATACTTTAGCTTAAGGCAAAAGCTGAAATCTTCGCCATGAGCTAATGTCGATCTTGGTAGGACAAAAAATAAATAAACTGAATAGGCCAAATACTATTTATGTTATTGGCAACTTTTTTTTGTACTTAAAGTTATTAGTACAAAAATTAAGTAAAAGCTTGTTACATGGTTGTGATTATTAGTTATTCTTACCAACAGCTGTGGGAACAGTCGTCCAATGAAAATCATATTCACTGTCACTTTCTAGGCCTTTATTTGTTAATCGTTCGAAATGGCACGTATCTGAAAGAAATAATACATAATTTCAAACCATAAATAATATTTAATCTTGAGGCTGAGGGGAATTATAAGGTTTATTAAAAAAAAACGCTAAGAAAACTGTTTTTATTTATAATCTGAATAATAAACACCAATTATGACGACCTCCTTGGTCGAGTATTGTGTACTCCGGTTTTCATGGGTACACTTCTAGGTCTCGGGTTCGATTTCCGGCCGAGTCGATGGAAAAAAAATCATTAGTTTTCTATGTGGCTTCGGGTCTAGGTGTTCGTTGTACCGTCGCTACTTCAGATTTTCCATAACACAAGTGTTTTAGCTACTTACATTGGGATCAGAGTAATGTATGTGATGATGTCCAATATTTATTTATTTATTATCATATTCCAGCTTTGTAATCATGAACTTGCATACCATTTTTAATAACATTTCATTTTTAAATTACCAATTATAAGTAAACAATACGTACGATTATAACATAATATGATTTGTCCATCTCTATCGTCACCGATACGTAACGCATTGACCAGAGCGCCTCGTCTTGGAACATTGTCTTCGGAACCATCAGCTCTCTTTATAATCTGAAAGCATAAATACAGTTATGTCATATACCTATATGCCAATTATATGTTTTTCTTTTTTGATAAGTTATTGGTTACTACCTGTCCAGCACTCAGTTCTAGTAGCTCCCAGTGATGCTTGTAGCCCACAACCATAACTCCATACTCTCCATCCATAAGCTTTATTAATATAGGAGATTCACTCAGTTGTATGTCCTGAAATTTAGAGGGGTTAATAGTGTCAATATAATTTCAGTATTTTAATCAAGTAAACATTATTTGTTTAAATTCTACCTTGATATGCATGTATTCAAAGCCCATTTCATTTTCTGTATTTACTTCTTCAGAGAGTAAAAGAACTCTTCTACCAATTGCCACTGCTAATAACGTCTTTCCATTTTCACCTGAAATTGTAGATATGTTAGATTTAAAAGTAATAGGTCCATAGCCTTAAAATCATTTTGAATAAATGTTTTTATTTATTCTTATATAACCTTGTTCGAGGATATCGAAAAAGTGCGCAGTTTTCGTGCGTGGAAGGCGGGCGTGCTTGCAGTCTTGAAGTGGACGCATGGCCCAGGCACCCGCGGCGAGCGCGGGGAGTGGCAGCGCGTACACTCCCGCGCCCCCGGCGCCGCCCGTTGTGGACCCGCCGCCTACCGTCACCCGCGCCCCTACGCGGAAAAGACCCGCGCGCTCTGTCACGCGAGCTGAACGAACGCATCCTTCCCAACGGAGCACTACTTTGGTTGTTCCACTCTCTGAAATTTCAAATTACATTTTGATAGAAACAACCCAATATTTATCATGGGTCAAATTAGAGTTTTGTGAGTGAGGTCATAATAAAATTTTGACAATCGATATCTTCATTTTTTCAAAATTTCACAAACCTTCCAGAATGTATGTATTCGATGTTGTGGACAGTAACAGGCGACCTTCTGCTAGTTGTTCCGCACATACGGGTGTAGCGGGTAGTGGCGCAGCGCGCCATAATCGTCCTTCCCATGGAGCGCGTCGTGATCCACCACAACCTAAAATAGATTGTAAAATATATATCTTCAAATCTTAGGTTTTTAGTTACGTATATTATATAGGCGTAAGTATAGTGATATTTTATATATTCAAATTCGATAACAAAATTCGATTGCTAATTTATGGATGTATTTATTTTACCAGTAGAAACCAAGCTGGTTGGTGCATCTCCACGTAGCACAGCATCAAGCTTTAGCGCTTGACCTACGTGAAGAAACCGTTCAGTGCGTGCCGCTCCCGCGCCTCCTGCCCCCGCTCCACCTGACCATACATCTGATAATGCGCGCCGTGAAAGCATTGGCTGAAAAAAATACAATGAAAATCACATGTTTTTTAAAATAATACATGTATGTACATTGGTATATAATTTAATTAGACCAAAGGTATCAAAATGTAGATGTAAATTAGATTGTATCGTATGCATTCAGAATTGTACATACTTGTTTGTTAAAATTCATCTTTAAACTCACCACTTTGTGATCGGAGCAATGCTCAGCGTATATGTCCCTTATGAGCGTGTCAAGGGTTCGTTGTCTTTTAAGCGCAAATGTTGGAGTTTGGAATGCAGCTTTTTCACCATTCATTAGTTTTACCTATAAAAACGGATATAAAATTAAAAAAAATACACTGAACTATATCTACATACAATTTATCTAATGGAGTGAAATCTCTTTAATTCCCTCAACGAATAACCCAACGCTTCCAATCGCTCCTTAATGACCTAATTTTACTAAAGCAGTCCTCCGTCGATAATAAACTTGCTAACCGTTGCCTGGTCTCCATGGAACTTAGGCATTAAAATAATTGTGTAATCGCCGTGAAAAAATGTTTATGTTTTCATTTGGCCACGTACGTCTTTTTTACACATCTTCGCATAAAAGAAAAATAAAAAGGAAGACGTATTATTTGATGAATTTATATTTATAATTATGTATTATTATTTTATATGTATAGGATGTGATGTGAACCTATCAAAATAATTGTACCCCTTCCCAATTTATTTTATAGCCAGTACTCTGCCCAAAGGTTGCAAGGAAGAGATCGGTGTCGGCTCTTTTAGCGATAAGGCCGTCTGTTACTTTCATGTAACTTTTGTCTAATCCGTATAAAATATTTATAATTCAGTTTTTAGTAAAAATAAGTATAAATAAATAAATAAAAAAGACGTACGTATATAACATTATAACAACACAAAGGTATGTTAGTTTGAAACTTTACTCGCTGAAGTTATTACTTAGAACAGTTGTTCAAGCATTAGCGTTCTATTCCCTTTAATCGCTCCCATTCCAAAAGTTGCGCTTAGCTATCATCGATCATTCTATAGCCTAGAATCAGGGGCATTGGTAATTGCTATCTAGTTAAAATAATTGTTTTATCTAATGATTAACAATGATGAGAAAAGCTATTGATATCATTATATTTATACGGTTACATCAGGTGATTACGTAATTCTGACTGATTTCAGCTGAAGCTGGTATTTTTTGTGACAAACATAGGACCAGAACTCGATAGGATGTTAATCCCAACCTGGAGGAGATCTGACATAGAACCTCGTGTTTTGAAATGCAAGAGAGAGTAAACACTAGAAACTCAGACGGCTTTTAAATATATCGATCCCTACAAGAAAAACTATAACTTGCCTCATACGTTCAACTTGTAGTTCGGGAAAGTTCGATGACCATCAGACACGCAAACTATATAAAAAACCTAACGGCTAAAGAGTTTCGTTAGGTTTGTTGAGCTCTTTACAAAATATTTTTTTGTTTAATTTCGAACTGATTTAAGGTATATTATCATGGGAGCAGTAGTGAACACATCTTTCAAAGCCAAGCGAGGGTGATACCTGTCACTATGGCGCAGACTAATATTTACTATCACCATCAAATGAGTTATAAAACGAGTGCTCAAGTAATAAATTAGGTTTTTTAAAAATACCAATAATATAAATAAATCTTTATCAAAAATATATATTTTTACTTGAACGAGTGGTATCTAAATATCATTTAAAAATTTAAATTTACTTAAAAACGGAACTACTACGACACAGTCCCAATATATTCGTATTCGTACAAATCTACAGCTTTATATACTTACAAGTAAAAATTCCCTGAAGAGTTGTGGATCACTAAAAATCGGTGGACACGGTAGTGACGGGCCGAAGGGCGGCACTGTGTCGTCCGTGTACACACTCAGTCTGTATCCTTCACCTTCCACTTCGGACACCACGGCGAATATATCTGATTCGAATTTAGGACATTTATTTTCATACTGGCGCCCCGCACCGGCTTTGCACGGGTACTTGATATGTATCCTTACATTATGATTAAATTACACCAAATAATTATAAGTTGTAGTCCATGTATTATTCTAATGTATAACCTATATTGTAAAACGTCATCCAAATCGGTTCCGTAGTTTTTTCGTGAAAGAGTAACAGACATACATTCATCTATCCTCACAAACTTTCGCATTTATAATATGAGTTGGATAGTAGATTTAGTAGGATTATAGACAAAACAAAAAACTGTTTTGAAAATTCTGATTATAATTTTACACAAACAAATAGATCATCATCAAATCAGAATAATTAGTTACGCCGTATTTCTCATATAGAATTTAAGTAAGTTCCTAAGATTAACTTTCGAACTTAGTAGGTTTCTAGTTTCTATAACACCTAGAATCAATATTCTGAGCCTTGTTATAAAAGGTGTAAAAGGAAAATCTACTATTCAAAGGTAAGACTATAAGACTTATTGTACAAAGAATTTTATTTTCAATCATAACGCAATTAACTGCGTGCAAATTGCTTTATTTCAGCAAGTTGTTAAATGACTACAATTGGCTAATATGTGCAATTAAATGATGCACTCATTTCCACAACATTATGTAACGTCCACAGTTTGCGTTTGCCATTTACACGTGCCTTGCATACGGTTCCCTGTTATGCAGCGTTTCGACAAGGGCTTAATGAAATTTCAGTTCCGAATTATAACGTAATTTCATTTCGTATCGGAAAATATAATATCTGGTTGTGTTATATAAACATAATATTTAAACGACTGGGTAAACTGAATTATTAGTATTTTCTATTCTGTACAAAAATATGAATATTGTATTGTTATTATAATTATGTATATTAAATTGTCATCGTATTAAATCCCTAGAAAAAGAATTAGGTCAAACTATTTCCCAAGTTCGCGTCTTGGAAGTCTAACAGTTATGATAAGTAGCGTATTACTAAGTTGCAAGTTTTGAAAGTACTTATATGAAATGTCGAGATGTCGAAACAGCTATCAGGATTTTTTATTTACTTCTTAACAGTTTGATTTCGAATAAGAAAACAAGATTCCTTGTACAATTAACTATTGAATTATTCGAATGTTTTATAAGGCCATTTTTAATATTCAAATGAAAATTTAACACTATTTTTACCTCTATGTAGAGATGGCCCAGTGGTTACAACGCGTGTATCTTAGCAGATCATATCTGGTTCAAACCCAGGCAAGCACCGCTGATTCATGAGCTTAATTTGTCTTTATAATTCATCTCGTGCTCAGCGGTGAAGGAATACATCGTGAGGAAACCTGCATGTGACAAATTTCATAGAAATTCTGCCTCATGTGTATTCCACCATCCCGCATTGGAACAGCGTGGTGAAATATCTTCCAAACCTTCTCCTCAAAGGGAGAGGAGGCCTGTAGCCCAGCAGTGGGAATTTACAGGCTGTTGTTATTGTTTGTTTGTTTTACCTCTATTAAAAAGAGGAAAAACACAAATTAAGTCTACTTATTCAATTTAACCGTGATATAGCATATAAAACAAAACACAAATATATGTATGAAACACTAAACGAAGCAACAAAAGCGAACACGAATTCCCGGTATTGTGAAGCGACGGGTCAATACGTCAATTATTAGGTAATAATAATGAATGAATCCTACTCCACTATTTCCGAATACACATCTCGAAGAACTTCTTTAACACTTTCAATGCGGAGCGAGTTCTAATTAGCCTCGTATAGAAAAACATAGATTTCTGTCATGTAGATGTCAAATTGCAGGAAAGTGATATTTTTAATATGATGCCCATTGAAAACAGAATGCTATGGTATATACTCCTCTCCTCTCTCCTTTGACCATGTATCGCACTGGAGAAATAAAATTCGATTACGTTACAGCAGTACATCACATCGAGTTCTTGTTTCTTAAATGTTACGGGGTCTAATGAGCCCCATAGCGGTATTACGATTGTTTTCATATGCGTCCTTAGACACCCCGCACAGCAGGAATGGAAAAAAATAAAATAATAATGCCACAGCAGCCAACGTGTTAAAAAAATTAAAGTTTCTTTATAATATTTTCTTAAACGTGCTTAAGATCACGACGTGTCCTACACGCACGTATTAAAAACTCGAATAACATTGAGATGCTTTCTTGGAAACTCCGTTTGATATGCACGTGTTATCTTGAATAATAAGTTCTTGGTATCTTAATTAACTGCAGTATACTATAACAATAGAACTTTATTGTAATTAATGCAACACTATTTTGCGATGTAATAAAGAACATACGTATAATCTCTTGTTGCACTACAGAAAATTATTATTAGTCTGTCAAGATGTATTGTAAAGGATACGAGTAAAATGACTCTTAACACACTGCGGGTTAAAGGTGTTATGAGCTGTATCTTCCGTAAACACGATGTTGACGATGTCGTTCCCGATGTGTCGTTTTCTCTCCAGCTGTTCACAGAACACTTTCAGCATTACACATAATATAAATATTAACATGTATTAAAAAAAAGGTGTTCGGTGTCTTAAAAGTCTGCCAAATAAATGGTAATGTATACACTATAACTTTTAAAACATTATATGATCCCAGATGATTTAGATGAAGATATTGCATAAACGTAATGTTAACTTAAAAAAAATTAAAACTTACACGCACGCAGTAGTATTTAAACGCATTTGTACTACTTCCGAAACATGAGTTTTTACTCATGTTCTCATCTATTCTCACCACTCACCTATTCTCCAATTACTATTATTTGTAATAGTAATTGGACAATAGGAAAAGTTTTAGAATCTATACTAATCTGAGGAACTACATTTCATTCATTTGAACCTTCATTTGAATTCGATAATTTAACAATCGTAAGAATATATAATATATCGTAAGAAATTTAATATGAAAAAGTATTTTCAACTTATTACCATAAATGGCTGATTACAACGTCATATTGTATACTAATCCTAGTTTGATTGGGTTTCAGAAGAAAATTTGCATTGCATTATAAAATAGTTGGTCAAAACTGGTCAAACGCAATTTGTAGAATTATGTAGTCAGAGCAAATTTTCGCTCAGTTCATTTGAATTTACATTAAACCAATTTTAACTTTTGTAATATGTTTGATGCTTTTGTTACAGAACAGAGTTTTTTAGTCTTTTTGACTTTAAAATTATAAATGACTATGTTATTGTAAATATTTATTTCTTGTTTTGCTGGAATATAAAACTCTAACTAGATTAAGAAGTCTAATTCTGTCTAAATCAAATTTGGGGTCGTATCCATTATAGGTTTAGAATCGTATAACATATTTCAGTTCCTCACAGACGGTATAACAAACCATAACATATAATCTTTTAGCAGGTAAGTAAAGTTGCATAGCGTTATTTGCAAATGTAAAGGATGCCAGAGAAATTACCCCTAACTCACTCAAGGTGTTATGAGTTGTAAATATCTTAATGACTTTCATTTACTGATATACAGATATGTATCCACATCCAATAATATGTTAAATTATGACAAGAACACAAATGTTGTCTTTCAAACTTCTACTTCCACTTGATGTTTACATGACTTCCTCATCATCATGCCACCCATTAACATCAAGCTATATAAGCTCGAACATTATTCATAAAAATCATCATTCGCTTGCTCTTATCCTTTGAATTTGCATAAAAATAGATTTGGCAGACTTTTACTGCCGACGATAACCCTCTTTGGAATGTTTTTGCGGCTGGGTTATATCCCCATTACCCTATATATCGCTGAGGCACTAGTATTTCTCTAAGTCGAATCTTCTGACACTTATAAGTAGAGTTTAGGTGTGCCTATTCTCTTTGCAAAGAATCAGTTATTATCACAATGAATGGTTATATAACATAAATGTTACTGTATGATATTTTATTCACTAATTTTAGTCAATTTTATTATAATATTTATCGATACCATAAGGTAATTTCTATAAAAAGGTTTTAATACAAAATATATTGAAAAATATTTTAATCGACGTAAAGCAATTTAAGTCTTGAGAAACTTCAGTAAATAATATTGACGAAAATATCCTTAGTAACAAGCAGACGGGGA
Source organism: Vanessa cardui (assembly GCF_905220365.1). Lineage (NCBI taxonomy): Eukaryota > Metazoa > Arthropoda > Insecta > Lepidoptera > Nymphalidae > Vanessa > Vanessa cardui. Next base: position 4,129,717 of record NC_061124.1, read on the forward strand.
ATTTTGTACCAGAGATGGCTTTATTTTCTATTAGGCGTTACTTGTAAAAAACGCCTTTAATTTGTCTTTTTATTTTCGAAATGGGTGAATGAACTAAATTGTTTTGGATCTACGTTGTTTTCGCCGAAAAGTTCAGATAAAATTGGATATATGTATAGTCCCATTTAGAATTGGTAACATTTTTATCTGAGATAAAAGGCAACGTCGATTAAAAACAAAATTGAGTTCTTTATAGTTTGTTTTGTTTTCCAAATGATTTTGATGATGATTCATCTTTCTGTAAATATTTTCAATTAAAAAGATCTTGGATGAAAATAAATATTTTGATATTTTTTGAGTTACCTTAAATATGGTATATTGAGGTTAGAAATTAAGGATATAAAATAAAATTACCCATAATCGCCAATAAAATCTTATTCAAAAAACAAGAAATATTCGCGAAGAGTAATGACTCAAATGAGCAATCCCGTAAAATTTAATATCTACCGTTAAAATGAGGTCAGTCAGTCTCATTGTTACCGAATGCAAATAATTGCATATATTTACATACAAACCTGTTGTTTGTTGTCTTTGGAGAAGGGCAACATTGTGGAGACGTGGAACATTATTTCGTGTCCTTGGTGCATGGTGTATATAGAATGACTGCCGGTCATGTCACCTGTAAATCATATTATCATTGAACAAACCTTCTTGTAATAACGTCTTTCGAATTTTTAAATTAGTAAATTGCCTTCCAACCCAACAAAAATCAGTTATATATATTGGTTTCCTAAAAGACTATTTAAAAAATACTTGCAAAATTTAATTCAGGCATAACTAGAAATATAAAACATGTAAATATTTATTATGTTAATGAAAGTCGACACTGAGAAGGCATGATCTTGAAAGCGTTACGGAAAATGTATGATTTTCCCGTATCGATTTCTCATGTCTACTATTGGTAATGACACCTGTGTTCATAATAGCGAGTTACATTATTGTTCGGGTCAGATATCTGTCTAGTTTATACAAATATTTATTATAGGTTAGATACTCAGTTCAGATTCACTATTTCAAAAAACGATTAGTGGAAACAATAGTAGCTGTCATCTTCATACATTTTCCCTACTATCCATTATTCGTAGTCTTCTGAAAAGTACGTAGCAAGCCAATGGTAAAATATAAATTACGAATAATTTTACTACATCTAAGTGAAACAAATCGTTTCTTTTCGTGAATATCATAACTGGGCAGAAATATAGGCCTTTTTTAGGATTATTGCTATTAATTATTAGTCAATTTATTTGTTCACTTACCTATTATTTAGTAAAATATTCGCTATGTCATATTAATCTGTGTAAAGCTAGAAAAGCAAAGAATGTTTTTGTGCAGCTCAATAAAATATAAATCAGCTTTAAATCAATTAAGTAAATGTTTAGTTTCTAGATTCAAATTCTCACCCTTCACGTCGAGGCCTCCTCGAAAGCGGTTCCATCCTCGTAATCGAATCTTGTCCCCCAAAAGTGAAATAAACCGGTCCCATTTCTCGTTGCCTTTCTCTGAAAGGTAGACTTTATATAATTAATGAAAATTTTTGAATTCAATTTGAAGGTTACTATTTAGATTTTTTTTATTGATTCGTACAACATCTTCTACAAGTCATTTTGGGGAAAGGTGCTTGTCTTCAATGATATACTGCACTATTTTTCAGAAAGACCACAGTGGCGTGCACTTGGAGAGGCCTATGTCCAGCAGTGGACAAAAACGGGCTGATGACGATTATGATGATGATGATTATTACGCTTCAATAATTCAAAAGAGGAAACAATCACATCGGATCATTCACCACCACCACCAGCTATTATTTTAGTATTTATTTGTAACTGAGGTCGACTGTTTAATCTGTATTTCACAGTTTAAGGGAAAAAGTCTGTTATATTTATACACCTATATCACAATAATAATAATTAATCATATTCGTAGCCGCAGTGAAGTTTTAGCATTTGTATGACTTAAAAACGTTTATAATGCAGCCTAAATTAAGCTGTTTTAATTACGTATAAACATGCAAAACGTTTAAAAACATTTTTATAAGTAAACATTGCAGTTGGTATTGATGTTGTATATTTAGTTTATGAGTATAAACTAGAATTTATAGGACTATACAAAGTGAACGTTATAAATATATAATTATTCTCGTTTAAGAAAACAGTGTTAAGTGCGGTTTAGATAGCTTCAGTTGTGAGGTTTGACGGTTCATGAGAACGACAGATGCCGATGGCATAACTGTTCACGATAATAGATTTGACGTGTTATTTCAAAGCAGCTGTCCATGTGATAATAGCAGTAGACTAACTATGGTCAAAGTTTCCGAACCGCAGGACTTTTCAACCTTTTTAGTACCTAGTATTAGTTCTACTGGTGGTAACCAGATGTAAAAAATTAAATAGAAAACATTGCAAAAGAAGAAAAATTTACAGTTTGATCTAAATATATTTTTTCATAGCAGGACAGAGTACATGACATAAAATAAAAGACTGAAGAGTTGACAACGATGATTTGATTGGTTGTTTTGAATTTAGAAGCTTTTAATCCCTGAACGGTAAAATTTGACTCAGAGGTTACTAGGAAGCACGATTCTCATTTAAGTTTGACTTTTAGTTTTTATACAATCGTTATATGTTTACGACGAAATGATATTACATTCAGTTCTATTATTCTATAGGATACATATTGAAAGAGAAAATATGAATTGTAGATTATTTATTTAAAATCAGAAGATTGGAGATATAATAATGGATCAATCATTGTACTGAGTGTCAATATACAGAATCATCTGAGTACAAAAATATGAGCAATTTAAACCTAAAGATATTTTTTTACATTTTTCTCTAGCTTCAAACCCGCAGACTTGATCAAATAAAAAATAGATTACAAAAAGATTTTACATGAGCTATTTATAGCATATTTTCGTAACTGACTGAATTAACAATATTAAGAATATAAATTAAACATTTATGAATTTGGTTTATATTTATTAACTTGAAATTTAGTTGATGATTATTTTTGTTATTACTAATATGCTAAATGATAATTTATGATACTGACTATAGTTTAGTTGTATATAAGGATTTTAATTTTTCATGAGGGATTTTCGAAGCGAGTTACAGAATTTACAGCTTTGTTGCTAATAATATTATTTCTATAAAAGAAATTGCTTAAGTATAGTAACAGCCTGTAATCGTAGGACGATTGTTAAGGGTATCTGTTCTATTGAGAAGATAGTTTGAAGTTTATTCTAGTATCGCGGATTAGTTGGTACATGTAACAGAATTTCCGATACCCAACACATGCAGTTTTTTCGGTATAAATTGTACACGAATTAATGAGAATTTAACGGTGCTTCCCTGGGATTATTTCGGCTTATATACGATACTACTACGACGAAAATGTGTATACTTAAATTATGTACTATGTTTAGTATAAATTGTATAAGATTTAATAACAATTACCGTTTGAAAGCATTTCATCGTCTGTCCGTTGACCTGGTTTCATTATCATAACACCTATTTTGAAATTCACAGAACCCTCTTGTTCTTCCAGCAGCAAAACATCCTTTTGTAATTCCGGACACGTTATCTTGAATAATGTGAAGGACATATTATTAAATTATAATGGCGGGTTTAACAAATGATAAACGGTAATAAATTAGACGTTATTAAAATTTAATTTAACCATACTATATTTTTTTATTAATATCGTAAAATTAACCTAATTTTTGTATGAATGGAAACTGATAAACATATTTTTATTTTAGCTGGTAGAAAGTTACATTATTCCTGAGTGTAATTAGGTTTATCAATGATCTCAAGCGTAGTTTATCTGCATAGCGTATTTAAAGAAACAGATACCTCTCTGGGCATTTTGTCAATCCGCTCGATGGCTGTGAACTGGGCCAATATCTGTTTGAGGGTGGGTCTGGTCGGTGCTTGACCGCCGCCACCGCTCCACGCGCTCGCCGGAAGATATATTTTATGAGCTCCCTGTAACAAAGGAATATTTTGTTAAGGCATGATATATTAAGCTCTACTGGTTTGGTGATGAGACCTACTAAAAACCCTTTCTATTTTTAACTTTTTAAAAGTTTAATATAAATATGTCAATTGATTATTTGAAATGCGAAAAATAAATTGTGAATTATTGTAATCAGTGTATATTATGAGTTTAAAAATGGTTATTTACTAAAGAACGTAGAAAATAATACTTAATTTATTCAGAAATCCATAAATAAAAGTGCATTTTTTCAAACGTTTGTCACGTGACACAAAACGCTCCTGATTGGCCGGGCTTATGACGAAGTCACTTTCTTGTTAACCTTGCTTTTCTACTATATGTACCACAGATTAAAATACAAGAAAGTGACGTCACCGACCCCATTGCAGCGCCACATTTTCGGTAAATATGTACTAGAAATAAAAAAAATCTACTTTTACTGGGTTCCTTAACTTCTATTAAATAATATAAAATGGATTTTAAAAACCAGTTAAATAGCCTATTATTACAAAGATTTTTTGTTGGTTAGATCGCGGTACGTTTTATTTAAATATAACTGATGACTTATTTATAGCTGTTGACGTTAATATCTGTTCTTGAAGTAATTGGCTATGGCACGAAGAAGTTATAAATATAAGTTTTATTTCAAAGTAATAAAATATTATTTCTATATTTTTAACACCAAGAGATATCTCTTCAAAGAAAGAATCAATTTGACCTTATTTTTTTTATTGATATCAAAAAAGGAGGAGTTTTTCAATTCGGCTATATTATTTTTCACTAAAATGTTTACTGAAAATGTAGATTAGTAATATGGACATGTAGATTACGAATAAAATGACATTAATGATGGCGGTCATTAGCCCTATTTTATACAAAAAAAATCTGTAATGTGTGAATAATTTTAGAACCGGCACGGTATATCATTAATTACTCTATCGCATGTAGTATTTCGTATATTTTAATAAAGTTTAGAATAATCTGTTATAGTGACAAATTAAACTCCACACTATTATAAATATTTATGAAACTTTTTTGCTGTCATTTATCATATTATTTTATTTATTTAAACAGCTCACATAAATTGTTTACGCCTCTATTGACTGAGTATAAGTATAAGTATTCCTAACACTATATATGTATTGCAAATAATATAAACTAGTATAAAATTATCTTTTTTCAAGTAATAAAGGATTAACGGGTTTTGCAGGCTAGTCTGAGTCGTTTAAATCGCCTCGGTTTCAAGTCATCATTTATTCTATCGTTTAATATATATATTTTGTATTTCTGTAATCCTGTTTGAAGATTGAGTGAACTCGTGAAATAAGCACAATTGACTTCACATCTTATCTTTCATGGCTCACGAAACATATACGCGCATGTATATGAGGTGTTATTAAATATTGAAGTGTCATTATATACCTGAAGGTGACCACTTTTTATGAGGAGGCCTCTTTGATTTGCCTTTCTTATTAAAGAGTCTGCTTAGTATCAAATTTAAATTTCAGTGTATAAGGTGAATAAGGAAATGCCTTTGAGATCTCGAACTTAACGTTCGTTTACATATATTAAATATAAATAAAATATCTAGAGATGAATAAAACCCAACGTTGTGCAATGTCATTGAGTTGAACTAGTGAACGATTTTTGTGAGTTAATGTAGTGTGAAGTGCAATTGATTGTAAACATCTCAGACGTGCATTGCGTTTCTTTGCAAAGAAATAATCAGAAAAATATTTGTTAGTGACGTGAATATAATTTTATACTTATGGTACAAAACAATCCACAATATTTTTATACTTAATTTTTGATCGTTTGTACAACCACTCAACTAAAGGAAAATATTGTGGTGTATGTTTCGGATGAAAATCTGCCTAACTTGTTTACATAGATGCAGTCTGGTGGAATAAGTTCTAAACTTCCTTCTAAAAAGCAGTCCTTAAATGTAGATGGTTCTTAAAATGATCATACTTTAATTTACATTATAAAACGAAGTCGTAACAGTTTGTAAAAGATATATTAGTACTGGTAAAGTAACCAAATAATCTATTTTTTATAAGTTCATCGTTAAATTAATTTACATAACTTTCTTTTGTGCTAAAACCTATAGATGGATATTTTAAAAATAGTCCATTACCCTTATTTTTATTCAAAATATCTTATAAATAATGACGTGGGCGATAATGTCATTGTGAGAAGGTGAGAAGGTCAGTTAGATATATTTCTATATCTAGTTTTAATAATACATTAGCATTAAAAATATATTTAAAAAATAGTATTCATAATACTTATAAAGATCACCTTTATAGTTCAAGAGCAGTTATGCTCTTGTCGGCATAGCAATATTCAAGTGAAGTTTATATTGAGCTAATATACAGGGATATACGACTATAAACGCATTTTATTGCAGCTGAGGCTCAAAGGAGACGCTGATGGGTAGATTCCACTTACTCTAACTACCACCTACTATACAATAGTTGAATAGCGAAGTTCCGTATTGTATATATTTTTATTTTCTTTTAAAATGTTCCGATGTGTATTTTTAATATTTATTTATTTCAATTTATGTTATATATATAACTTAATTGAATTATAGTGTTTAAAAAAAATATATTTTTCCTTCATTTATCTGCGTACATATAGGTCGTTTGTTTAGGTAAATGTTATTCATAAATTTACCTCAAAATGTAATAACTGTGAATTGTAAAAATGGTGACTTCTCTCAAGTTATAGGCGTTATATAACTACACGCTTAAGAAAGTCAGAGCTTCTAGAAGTCATATACTTCTACGTTGGCACGGTACCAAGTGTTATACTCAAGTATATTATTTAAAGACGAGATTCCATGTATAACATTTCTTTAAAACTAATGTACAAGCTGTAATAACGCGCACTTACCATTTTATTGAAGAGAATTGCTCGTAAAAGTCCCGCACCCTCTTGCACAACGCTGAGGAGGTACGGTTCCCTCGCGCCGTCCACTCCGATGTAGTTCTGATGCACTACAATAACATATTATGTTAACAATTGTTTTCCTATACATATTTATGAATACGATTTTTTTGTTTTGTCAACAGTTACTATTTATATGTTTTTATCAGATTGGCACAAATAGACTCAATTTAATTTTAATAATTTATAAGGCATATTATGAATTTAACTTAAAAAATAAAATAAAACTGTAAACTGAAAGAAAAGACGGATGCGTTATTGTGCATTGAAAAAAATCATTTTCGCGAATTCAAGTTACAGATGTTTTTGTATAGTTATTTAAACAAAGCTTTCAAACTAAATGATCGTCACACAAAAGTATAAATATAAGACGGTTTTATTATACTAAAAGTAATATTAGTAATATTTAAAGTTTAAAATAAAACATTCATTGATTAGCATCGTTACTAATGTGTCAGATTTTTCAAAGTAAATCAAATACAAATTCAAGAGTTATTAAAGAGTTCAACCTTCCATCTCTTGATTTCAACATTAGATCAGCTCAATATTTAATTGTTGTATCATCCGAATTACATAATAACGAAACTTCAAATTAGTACAACAATCGTTAGCAATATATAGCAAATAGGTTTAATTCAACTTATTACATTTTTAAACTGAATTGGATATGTAAAAGGAAAATGTATATTTTCTATTGTTCCTTCTTCTGTTTCTTGCTATAAAGATTACTTAATTAATAAAAGATTGATTTTCTTGTAACTCTTAGGTAATTATATAAACATAATAAATGTATATTATAAATATTTTCAAACGTAATGAGTTCTGAGTGACTTCAAAGAAGGCTATTAGCAAGGTAACAGCTATGACAAAAATACCGGCAACGTTAAACGAGTACCAATCAAGAAAATAAGAAGCGACTTCAAGCTCTCATTGCATTTCTAAGGAAATTGGTTTTGCCTGAAACCTTCGACTGTTACTAATAGATTTTTTCAATTTTGCTTTTTGCTTGCCTCTCGTGGCCATATGAATCATTGACTTTGTATTTTTTAAATGTTGAAAAAGAGTAACTACTGAGTTTCATGCTGGTTCTTCTCGGTAGAATCTACTTTCCGAACCGGTGATAGCTTCACTTAATTGTAAAATGACGATTCAAAAGTGCTTGTAACAGCCTACTTGAATAAAGTTTATTTTGATTTTGATTGTGGTTGAATTCTATATAAAGCTTTTTATGTCGTGAGTTATATCCGTATTTTAATTTTATAAACAATATGAACAGCCTTTGCATAAATTTATCTCTTTAAATTTTGGCATTTTTATGTTTCAACGATTAATCAAACACGGTTTCCTGGAAAAATGCTCTTTATCAATATTAAATGTATATAAAAATGAAGGCGAAAAACATCACGAAATACATGTATGTACACGATAAAGTGCCATCATTATTTACCCGTCCTTATTTAATATTCGCTTCGACGCTCTTATTAAATCCGGTCGTGGAAGTTTGAGCCTAACAATGAACATGCGAGTGCCATCGCTCAGATTAACACGAAGTTACGAGATAAGGAGATATTTATTATACGAATATCTAACACAAGTGATGAACAATTTTCTAATTAAAATGTATTGTTATTGTAGTACAATATATGTATCTATCAGCATGACATTATTGAAGTACTTATACGTTCCATTTAAGGATGTATGAGAAATATTAGGACCGTCTGAATCAGTCAGTGAAAATAGAGACTCTCTATAAAATGCGTTGTCAACTATGAGATGAGATATATGGTTTCATGTGTATGTAACATCACAAAGTAATATTGATTCTTGGTGGTACAATAATTGATCTGAGGGAAATGTACACTGATCTTTAAAGATTAGTGTACATTACCCGAATATAAATTCGGGTGTGTAGTTAGCCTTATAATATTTTGGAATATTATTATTACTTTATTCCTACTATATTTATACTACTAAATATAGTAAGTAATAATAATAATTACTACTATATTACAATCTATGTAATTACAAGCGACCCGCCCGGTCTTCGCACGGGTGCAATGTTAATACTAAATATACTACAGAGTTTTCTTTTTTCTTAACTATATTGTCCATGTATTTTATACAAAATAGAGTCATGTTGTCTCTTCAATCTCTCTTTATTTGAAAATGTTAAAGATCTAAGCATAACAGACAGACAGCGGTAAGCCATCTTTGTTTTATACTGTGTAATGATTTAAAAGCATACACTTAAAGCGGTATATACATAAGCCACATAATGGCAACGTGTTTTATTTTCCTTCAATCTTGAAAGACGTGTTGTTCGTGACTTTGGTGTATCTTTGTTTTATTTGATCGAGTTAAGTAGTTTGATGTATCTGAAACCTAGATAACAATACAATTAATAATTAAAATTCTAGTTACGTCGATACTTTAATGTAAACTGTATTTATTTCTTTGTGAAGGTGAGAAATATTTAACTTTCGAACTCGATCAAAGAGTTTAAAGTATTTCACTTTTTAGAAATTATTTGTTATCGTTTGTCGTACATAGGTACATCAAAGCATTGAGAATATTCAATCTGTCTGACTTCGGAATAAGAACGCTTAACTTCTTTTATGCTGGGGGATTACGGATTTACTAGGAATTTGTTTGTATGAGATTTATATAAAAAACCACTTAAGTTTTTCAATATTTATTTTATTTGTTAACAATATTTTAAAAATGTATATGAAAATTATGATACTTGGAATTCAAGCTCGCTACGAACTAAATTTCATTGTTATGTCTGTGCATTATTCGCTATTTGTCTAATCTTCGAAATATAAAGCATGACATTTGTAAACAAATGAATACAATCCATAATAGACGTAGAGAAATGATGAAGGCTTACCTGCCTTCAAGTATAACAAATGAAGCCGAGAAATGTCACGAAGAAATAAGACAAGTAGTAATAAGCGGAATAATTTTCGTTTCGACGTGAAATACCAATACTACGTTATATTCGTGGAATTTTCTACCAAGCATCCGCGATATTAAATTGGCAAGTTATTAAATTTAATGTATAAAGATATTTTACATTTTATGAAGTTTAATATTTCATATTATCATTTATTTCAAGAGATCGGCATTAAAAGAAATTGACGAATATACAACGAGATCAGTCGAGTTTGTAATATGTAACTGTTATTCTTTGCTTTTATATTATATTTATAGAAGTAGAGCAAGAATATCAGACACTATGAGGGTCTTTATCTTTGTTATGGTCACAAAGGAGAACACGTTGAAAATATCGACTTACATCATTATTTATCGGTTATAGTCCTATACATACAGCTAAAGTATCATAAATATTTTATCGATAATAAAGTAAAAAAATACAATTATATATTCACTGCGTAAACGTTTTAAGCGTCAAGAACAATTGCGTAGGCTGTGTAGAGGCTGTTTAGAAAAAGTCGTGTAAGCATTTTCTACAGTGAAGTTCACTCAAGTAACAAAAAAAAATCCGCAATATTAACACTCAACTTATCTTTCACTTAGAGAGTGATATTGAAGGAGCGCTAGTTATTAAGCGTTCGAAATTTAATTAGAAAAGATTTAACCTACATTTCTTGAAAATTTTGAAGCACTGCTGATTTATTTGACTTCATATTTTAAAAGATAGAGAAATTTGATGTTGAGTTCTTATAAAATCTGGTATCTATAAGAAAAAATAAATACTAAGGATAATATGAAGAAAAAGGTATCTCATAAGAAATGCAATCTCAAATTATATAATACGAGGATTTAATTAAAATTAATATACCTATATCATATATATATATATATATATATATATATATATATATATATTCCGTTAAATTTTCCTTGTTTTTTCTTTTCATATAGGTGGCAAACTAGCAGGATGCTGATCTGATGGAAAGTGACTACCACCGCCCATGGACATCTGCAACACCAGGGTGATAGCAGGTGCGTTGCCGGCCTTTAAGGAAGGATAAGGACGCCTTATCTTTATTATTAGTAAATTTTGTTTCGATTTATGTATTTATTGAGGAATTCTCGAAATGCGTTCACTCACTTCCCGACCCAAAACAGGTAAAACCTTATTAATCAAAAATATATATAAATTGTATAAGCAGTAAGATACATTTAGTAGTTCGAATAACTTAATAAAATATAAATAGACGTAACTTTATGTACTTTATTTAATAAACCAGCACATTAGATTTTCTATAGCGTTAAAGTGGCTTATTTAAAAAAAATGTATACGAATACTTCTGGTTGGAAGTAAGCTACGAAAATTCACTTACCCGCTCACCGGATATAGTAAAGCTCGTTGTCTAGAACAGACATTTTACAAACATATTGTCCCTAAAGGCAATTACGTTGTCAACACCCATTGAGTTCCCAAGTGCATTACAATATGGTTCGCTGAATATAATAAGCTAGGGCGAGTTGAAATATTAATTAATTAGTAATTAAACTGTGTTAAATTAATGTGTTATGAAAGTTAAGTTTGACGGTCGATAACTAATTTGTTAGTAGACCAGAACATTTATAATTTAAATATTTTCCTTATATTAATGTTATTTTATGCAAGATGAAATTCACGATTGTCTAAATTAAAAGCGGACAAAGAACTACTAATCATACTCACACAAGCTACTTTTACTTTTATTAAGCTAGTAGTTTTTCAATACAAATTGCAAAAGATGTGTTGTACATATAAAATAATAAAAAACAATTGTTTAGTTACATACTAAAATAAACTAATGAAATTTAGCATTGACAAATGAAAAAATAAACAATGAATTGTCAATTTAGCGAATGTATTAGGTTATATGACGTTACAAATTATTTGTTTTATTTGTATAATCATTATTTTCACATTAGAAATAAATAAAGATTGAGGACTTAGGTCGGATGTGATCGGTTTTACGAATTTTGCCGATGCGACTATCTAAGTTGTTTCAAATAACAAAATAATAAGAAATCAAAAACGTTGTATTTTATAGCTGAAAACTTCATAAATATCAAATGTAATTTTAAAACGCATCAATTTCATAGTGTAAATTTAATTATATTCATTATAAGTTTGTATATATTATATGTATTTAAACAGACAAATCCATATATATTACGTAACAAAACAATCTTTACAATCTTTACTATCTGTTAGTTCCGATGTCGTACGGATGAAATATTATTTTACTAATATATTTGTTCTCGTTAAAAATACCTTCATGGATTAAAACCGATAGCAGCGCCACCTGCTGGGCGTAATCTAAATCAATAAATCAAAATCGGACCATTTAGAAGTTCAGAAGAACAAACACGTGCTTATCAATTCTATATATAAAGAAATTTTCGTTTGGAATACAATATAAACAAAGATCAATGCAACCTTATTTTAAATGACATTTCTGCAGAACGTATTAATCCTTTAAGTGATTATTTATTTTAAAAATATTAAAATTGATTCTTATTTCGAAATTCCCATTCTTTTTTTAAGTTTAATATTTATTAGCTTTATCAATAGATAAAATGAAGCCAAATGAGATTGCACTTAAATTTCTTAAGTGTTATGTCGAAACCGATCGCCTTATTACGCAAGTATCATATGTATTAAAGATAACATGGAAAATAAGTAGTAACAATACACGAAATATTCAGCGACGATAAAGGAAATCGTTTACAAGAGATTGCACTCCGACGAAAACATTTTCTGATAAAATAGACATTATTTCCATAGATATGAGCTTTGGAAATAATATCATTTTATTGCTACGTTTTGTATATTTTATTGTTGAAGCATACACGTATAATTAATACTCATAATTGAATTGAAAAGTATTTTTAATTAAGTCACGTATTTTTAACCCGTATTGTTAATTAGCATCTGTAAGAATACAATATGTTTTCAATGATTTATTTTACGTTTCGTTGTTTTGTTTCAGATATTTTTAAATATGTTATATTTGTCGTTATGCAAAAGAAATCTATCAATATAATCTAACAATAAAATCATTCATCGTCGAATAAATGGGTCGCGTGTGTTTTCCGACCTATAACGAATAGGTCGGAAAAATAAAATAATGAATAACGAGGGAAACCACACAACAGAACTGGCTCTTAAATGCTGGATGAATAATATGACGGATTTAGCTCTATACTTAATATAATATAGAAATAACCTGTCTCTTGCTACCTACACACACATAGATGTGTAAAACAAAAGATTTATGTAGGATGAATTAATTAAATCTTTGCATTCTTATATTCATTTAAAATTATATATATTAAAAATATACCATTCTTGAATTAAATAATAATATTCGTAGAAGTAATATAATTTATGTAAGTAATTAAGGTTTCATCGTGACAATATGTGTATATAACAATAAAATATAAGATTATTTTTAAATTGACTGACAATCAGTGAACGAAATTCGACCATTATTGACAATTTAAGGAGAACGTGCTGTTTCTAAAATGTTTTATTGATAATACTTAAGCTCGTCACGAAAAAAAAAAGAAAACAGGTTGACAAACGGAGGAGAAAAAGATTTTGAACGTATTATTTATATAAAAATACTTACTTTTTCCTAAGAAATACTTGAAGTACCATCGTGTTTGGAATTCCGGATTTTCAAGTACCGGTGCGCTGGGCGGTCCAAATAACTGAAAATAATATAACACTTTAGGTGATAATTACAGTAAGAAATAAAATTAATAACTATTCTATTCTAAGTAAATAAAATAAGGCTCCGAAAATGATTTAATATTGGACAATAATCTTTCCTGTTTTCCAGAAAATTCTTTATATAGATTAAAAGGACGTAATGAAAAAATAATTCCCAATTGAAAACTACAAAAGCTCGTATATTTATGTTTAATAAAATTAATCATAACAAATAAAATAAAACGTCTTTTTCGTCACATCCAATGTTTAACATTATTTGGAGCCATGTTTTATCACTATTTCATATAATATGTAACATATATGTATATAAACAGTGATATATAGTAAAAGTTATATAGTTTAATGTTCATTTCTACAGAAATAGCATGGGGGAAACGGTTATAAGAGTAAAATATAAAGAAATAATCCTTTTATTGTTTCCTGGAAAGCGAACAATTTTAACATGAATATTTTCGCTTTAATACTAGCAATATTTGACGTAGACACATTCGCAAGTCATGTATATAGAGTTTATTTTGACACTCGGTTTCCTTGCAATTTCATGATCAAGCACGAAGATGAGATGATTTTAACCAGATATGAAAACAAGAGCAATGCTTGAACATCCGATAAAATTTATGTATTCTTTATTCTACCGTTGAATTATAAGTGTTAAAATTTTAAATAGATTAATAAATATATATCGCTAATGAACACATGCAAAGTCAGAACGCAAGCTTTTATCACAAAGGACAGGGAATGATAGCATTTTTATTATATAGTTCGTCGGACGTGCAAATGGATCACCTGATAATATGTGGTCATTACTGCCTATAGACATTGGTGGAGTAAGTAATATTGACCATATCTTAGATCATCAACGCACCATCAACGTTGGAAACTAAGACGTGAAAACCATTTAGCCTTAAGGTATGAGTACACTGACTTAGACATCTTTGAAATTAGACAAAAATATTAAGAAATAAATACAAACATTGATGTTTGGCAATAGTATACATACTATACAGACGAAATTAATTCGCTTTTAAGACCAAAATGACATATATGTAAATATTTAATAAAGGTATTAATAAAATTTCTGCCCTAAATATCGATAATGAATACCGTTTTATTACAAAGTCTACAAAACCTGTGTATTTACAGATATAAACACAGTACTCGAGTCCATATAAGAATTTATATGTGACTTTTACGTTTGATGGTTTATAGCTTCTGGTCAGACATAAACTATAACATAGACATATTGCATGAAGTATATGTTGTTTATCATCTTTCAATATAACGCATTAACCTAAAATGCTTTTTATAAAAAAAGCATATACGAGAACGGCAGCATATGATTGCTATTATTTATCTACAAATAATAATAAATGATAAAATTGAAACATATCTTTGAAATTGATAATATAATATATGAAATCCTTATATTATATTTTAGTTATTCAAAGAACAGATTATGAAAGGAAAACCGTGTGAGGTGTCTTAAGATAACACGGGTAGGCCGGCTGGTCATCTTGCTAAGTATTATTTAGGATATTGAATACATGACACAAACTAGTTATATTATTATCGTTACTTATACAAATTTAGAAAATTTCTTACATATATGTATATCCCGCGGTAGTTATTTTGTTATTGTCATTTATATATCTTAATATTGTTTATACCTACGTAATAAGGTTAACTGAAATTTATTTATTATAATATATTTATTTATTCTTTTAACATAAAACTGATTGCGTCATAATATTAATTAGGTCATTACTACGAACTCATTTTAATTAAAACGTTGAATATAGAGTTTAAAATATTTGATTTTAGAATAATGTTTCATAGACGAAAATTTAAATATTTTGAAACGTTCCAGAAAACAATCAATACGCTCAAGTGTTTTGTGATGTCGTACGTGTGCTTGGTAGGTATAACAACGCCTTGTAACTTGAGAATGAATCTCACTTCTGCCGTTTTTCGGGGAAGAAACATTGTAAGAAGAATCTGTGTTAAATTTGATTTATATTAATTACTTGTTCTCATTGCTGAAATTCGAATTCAAATGTTTTACTTCATATAACATTTGTGATATTAAGTGTCGAATCAACAATGTGTCTTGTAGTTTAATGATTAAGGGAAACACGGACAAAATGACATAGTCATCTTATTTAAAAACTGGCGAGTTTTAGATACATCTCCGGGATATTTAATATCCTATGAGATTTTGAGCGCCATTGTCACAGTTGCATCGCAGTAACAAGTTCAAACGTGTGTTGCGCCTTTAAAAGTTAATTTTACAGATTGGTTTTTGCCTATTTTGTAGTAAGTTATTTGTTGTTATTTGTAATTATTTATATGAAAATCGATGAACTATTTCAGTGATCTTTGATTTAAATTATATTTATGGTAATAATTATTTGTTTCATGGAAATGGATGATGTTTTATTCGCTTTTGTTTACGTTTGGACAAAATGTCATACGGTCAAAATATTCGTTTTCATTCCGAAATTGAGCATGAGTTAGTAGAACACATAAAGTATTTAAAAACACAACTTTTTGGTTTGATGCGTACATCATTCCAAGAGCTTGCCTTTGAACTAGCCGAAAAAAATGCATTCAATTACCCTTTCAAGAATGACTTAAAGGCTCTCTCGGGAGAAATAGAAAGTTGTTTACGATGTATTTCTTTTTTCCTTTTGGCTCATGCGTCATGTGCTGATGTCCCAAAGAAGACCACAAACAATTTATTTGTGATCTTTGAATTGTGATTCTTAAGAATTAGTATACCATTTTGGCCGTACTATACGGATAGCATGGTTTTTGTGATTAGTTACATTTTTCTTAATATACATTTTATTATAGTTTCTACTTAATTAAAATACTGTTTTACTGATAGTCAATAAAATAAAGATCATCAAAAACGATTGAGACTGATTATAATACTATTAAATAAATAAATATGATTAAAAAACAAAACACCATGTCATTTTGTCCGTATTTCCCCTATCTGTTTTAACCATTATAGCAGATCCATATTGTGTATTAAAGTTTTTTGATCAAATGTATATTACAATACCATCGACAGATGTAGCGTATGACATGCACAAATTACAAAAAATGCCATTATATACATCATGGTTTTATTAACGCGCCCGAGGGACATGCCAGTTATTTTTCACGTTTAAATTGTGTACTCAATTAAAAAGAATCATGTTTTTGTTAAATTTAACGTTAGTTTTTTATTCATATTGAAAAATGCGAACGATGAAAGCTGTTCATTGAAATATTTTATAGAAGTATGCAATAATTTTTTTTTTCAAACCGTTCCGCGGAAAATTTCTGTCACAGAAGCAAATGAAATTAATTGAAAATGCTCTCTACATTTTCTGTGTTGTTTAATATTGTGTTTAAACAATTATTACGCAATATCTTCTTCGGAGAATTAATAAAATTATCAATTTCATAAACAGTTCCGACGTCTTAGAGAATTTATTTGAAGGTACTTTTTCTCATTGTTTTTTTTTTGTTTGTTATAAAGCGCTGTTTAAATTTTAGGGAGATTGTTTTAATAAGATTTTAATGAACATATTGATTAATAATTTATAATTGCTTAAAATGGTATTCAATTTGAAACAGTAGTACCTACCTATTAGTATTCTTATAATGAAAAAATATTATAAAATGTACACTATTATTTATTTTTCTCCTACTATCTATTTCATTACTACAACGGATTTACTTCTAACCACGTAACACGATATATATGTATGTTTATAACCTCATGATAATATTATTAATTTATATTAATTTAGCTTAAAAGTACCTCTTGCTACGAAAACTACATAAAAGCATTACGCTTCTAAATATAAAATCAAAATCAAAGTATACTTTATTCAAGTGGGCTTTTATAAGCACTTTTGAATCGTCATTTAACAATTTAGTGAAGCTACCACCGGTTCGGAAAGTAGATTCTACCGAGAAGAACCGGCAAGAAACTCAGTAGTTACTCTTTTTCAACATTTAAAAAAATACAGTCATGTTAGTTAATTTTTAAGTTAATACAATTATTAAATTAATATATCCTGCCTGGAAGTCAACAGGTATTAATTCCACGCTTTTTTATCATCTACAAAATCTTGTATCGAATAATACGCCTTTTTCACCAATGTATTTTTTATAAACGATTTGAATTTACGAGACGGCAAAGTTAAAAATGTCTGTGGAATTTTATTATAGAAATGGATACCTTGCCCCAATAAAGATTTATTGACTTTGCGGAGTTGGAAACTTGGCGTAATAAGCTTATCCTTACTTCTAGTGCATATACAATGATTATCACTGATTTTATCAAAGTTATCAATGTTACTGTGAATATACATGATATTGTTGTAAATATATTGCGACGCAACAGTGAGTATTCCTACTCTGTTAAAAACATCCCGAAGAGAGTCTCTAGCTCCAAGATTATAAATAAACCGAATTGCTCTCTTTTGTAAAATAAAGACAGATTCAATGTCTGCAGCGTAATATGCCATATGACATAATACTGTGAAAATAACCAAAATAAACTAAACGAGCGGTATCAATATCAGTTACTTGTCTAACTTTTCTAACAGCGTATGCTGCGGAGCTGAGTCTCCCTGTTAGGGACGACAAATGGGGACTCCACTGAAGTCTGGAATCCAATTCTATTCCCAAGAACACGGTAGTATCGGCTACATCAAGCGGGCCACCGCTTAAAGATATATTATAATTTTGCTTCCTAACATTGGGTAGGCTAAAAACTACACATTTTGTTTTTTGAGTATTCAAAACCAAATTATTTACATTAAACCAATCTTGTATCTGTGATAAGGCACCGTTCACATCGTCATAGTCAGTTTTTTTCCTGTCAACCTTAAAAATCAGTGAAGTATCGTCAACAAACAATACTTTATCACAAATACCTTTAACAAAGAAAGGAAGGTCATTCATATATACTAGGAATAGAAAGGCACCCAAAATTGAACCTTGTGGAATACCCATTTTTAGCGTAGATCCAGTAGACTTTATTCCATTAATGAAAACTTGCTGGATTCTTTGACTTAAGTATGAAGCAATGAGATCAAGAGCCCTACCTTTAACGCCGTAATATTTGAGCTTGTAAAGAAGCGTCTCGTGTTCTACACAATCAAATGCTTTAGATAAATCACAGAATACTCCAATAGCATTCTGTGATTTCTCCCAAGCATCGTAAATATGCTTAAGAAGCGCAATTCCCGCATCAGTTGTTGATCGACCTCTTGTAAAACCAAATTGCTCACTATGAAAAATTTTATTTGTACCAAAGTGGATAAGAAGTTGATTTAAAATATTTTTTTCGAAAATTTTACTTAAAGATGGGAGTATTGAAATAGGCCTGTAATTACTGGGATCGCTTCTATTTCCATTCTTAAAAAGTGGTAAGACTTTACTACATTTTAACAAGTCAGGAAATGAACCCGTGTCCAAACTCTTGTTAAAAATTACTGCTATATACGGAGCAATATCGTGTATGATGTTATTTATGAATTTTACTGAAATGCCCCATACGTCGTTAGTTTTTTTAATATTGAGTGTTTTAAATACTTTTATAACATCTATTGCAGAAACTGTTTCAAAAGAAAAATCAATAACGCATTTAGAAACATGTTTATTTAATAATCTAGCTGCATCTAATGTAGATGATTTTAAATGAGATGTTATTTTATTAGGTATGTTATCAAAAAATATTTCAAATAAATTTGCAACTTCCAAATCAGAATTTGTGTATTTACTGCCTGTGTTTAATTTGATAGGTATACTTTCCTTTTTAGGTTTTCCACTAACACTTCCAATAATGTCCCAAGTGGCCTTTATTCTATTATCGGAAGTCAAAATTTTGTTCTTTATGTATAAATACTTAGCATAAATACATACTGTTTTAAATATTTTGGAATATTTATTGACATATCCTAGAAAGGCTTCGTTTTGATTCCACTGCTTCATACCATATAGGTAATATAATTTATTTCTACTTTAATATATACCAATAGTAGCCCAGTCACTAAACTTCAATTTTGTATTATTATAAAATGATTTCATTTTGAATATTTTATTAAATTCTATTAATATTAATTCAAAAAATGAATTATAAAGTTCATTTGGATCTTGTGTCGTTAGATCTAAATAAGCTAATTTACACGCTACCATATCTTTAAAACAGTTTACTTTATGAGCCGTTATTGGCCTGTACATTATTTTTTTTGAATGAATAATTTCTTTGTGTTCTAAAGAAAACTTCTGACCACAGTGATCAGAAGTTAAATTATTTATAATTGGAAATTCATATATTTCACAGTCACAAAACACATTGTCAATACACGTAGAAGTATCGTTGGTTATTCGTGTTGGTTCATTAACTCGGTGCGTTAAATTAAATGACCTAAACAATGTGACTAATCGAACACTCAGCGAAGTAGCTTTTAATAAGTCTACGTTAAAGTCGCCACATACAATTATATATTTATTACTTTCGCTTATCTTTTTAAGAACATCCTCCATAGTGGTCTCAAATAAGCAAAAATCTCCCGATGGGGGCCGGTACACGCATACTATAATGTACTGCGGAAATTCCACGCAGGATAATTCGATAGTACGTTCGACAGAGAGAGCCACAATATCTTTTCGAGATTTACAAATGATATCATTCCGTACTAATATTAATGAGCCACCGCGAATAGCATTCCCTCTTACGAATGTACTTGACAATTTAAAGTTTGAGATATTAAATATGTCAAAACTTTTAATCCAATGCTCTGTGAAACAAAATACATGAGTTTTGTAATTTTCTGAAAATAATTCTATTTCATGATCTTTGCCACCTATGCCCTGTATATTTTGATGTATAATATTTAAGTAAGAGGGCATAGGTTTTGTCATTTTATTCAGTTTAAACTTTGAATTTTAAGATCCTTACTTTTGTCAGTGTTAATGTAAATTAGGTTATTATTTTTATTATATATATGATCCTTGGTAACATTACACATAAAATAATTATTAATATTGTAAGCAATTAGGTTACCAAGCTGTATTCTGGATTTAATTGGTAAATACATAGTACCCTCTGTTAACTTAAACCTATAAATGAATATATTTTACTATATCTATTACTATATCTAGTATCTTCATATACAAGCACTAAAATAATGGAAATTAAACTATTTATTACAATAGACTTACTTCATCTTTTTCACCAAGTGAATTGCCGTTTTCGAGGCGATAGCGACGCACAATCGTATCCGCTGTACCGCCTCCCTCCACCGACGCGGACAACTGCAAAAAAAACCATATTACACTATATACCGAGTTAGATTAAAAAACACTATGATTAGACTTCGGGCTAAGACAGCTGATTTAAGGACGGTATACTTTTAATCTCGTTTGTCGACTAAGATTGCATAAACATCGTGATTTCTCTCTATCGCATTGCACAAAGAAGTCTTTAAGAACTTTTTGTTCCGACTTTTCTTTGGTTCCTTTGCTTGTGCCGTCTGGAAATGAGCAGTTCTATCATTACTTACTTTGAAGTCGTTGCTTTTCAGCGAATTTACAACAGCAGAAAGTGAGCTTAATCAATTAATTAACTTACTTATATGGACATTTGTAAATTTAAAACAGTTTATTATTATTAATTATATAATATTAATATTATAATTATAAGTAATCTATAAAGAACTTTTAATCATCTTTGATACAAGAAATAATCGAGACGAACTAACTAAATAATAATAAATTATGTAAATGAAATGACTAAGTTGCCAGATTAGTAATTTAAATAGTAAAAATGGCTGGATTATATTGCATTAAAAAGAGAAAAGTAAAAGGTCGGCAGAATAGTAGAGCGGACTCTTCGGAGTTAATCCAAGATAAATCCGCGATATTATGAGGGTGAAGTCTCGTGGCAATGGGTACTCACACGAAAACTATCTTTACTAGTTTTAATTGGAAACAATACAGATCTTATAAAAATAAAATCAAAACATTTCATTTTAATAAAAAAGTACATGTATGATAATATTTGTTTAAAAGTATAAAGATAAATTCTTATAACTAATAAATACACGAACGATCAATAAAACTTCCTTTGGATATATATCATAAAAAATATTATAATATCATGACATGACATGACAGCCACGTAATATGTATTTTCGGGTTATTGAGATTACATGAATTTTCAACTTAAGTTGTGCTTGTCAAAAATAAAGTTGTTACCAGATCTCATTTCCTGAACTGAAATTCAATTTGCCTCCGTAATATTGGTGAAATGTTTTATTTCCTCAGGAAATACTCTTTACAGATTAAATTGTGTACCATGTTTATTTTATATGTAACCTAACCTAACGTAACGTACTGTACAAATATATTTTTTGGTAGTAAATTAAACTACGTTCAGATTCAAAAACTTTTAGGTATAAAATGAATAAATAAAAGATATGGAAAATAGCGTTTTATCATATTTGTATATTGAATGTAATCCATTTTATTGATTGGATGTCGTAGCGACGTTACGTCGTTTATCCGAATAAAGGGCTTAGAAAAATAATAAAATCACTGAAATTAAATATTTTTATGAATAATTCCGAATAAAATATTCGTCGTAAATTCACATTAAATATTTACTAAATTTCTGAGAGTCGTTATCCTCATATAATAAAAAAGATCTAATGCGAGTCGAGCAAGAAAGCACTTAGGGTTCTGAATAATGTTGATAAAGTGCGAGTAACTGTAGATAAAATAGACGAGGAAACAGCTTAGTAATTAATTCTTTTTTTAGTTTAAAGTCGTTGATTTATTTCGTTTATACACTGATATTACTATGTATTCCGTTTTTCGATATCAATGAAAGCATCTTTGTATCTAATATGAGCGAAAGAAATCGAAATATCGGGGTATGGACTTCGAGAAAATCCTTTTAGTTCGCGGGAAATGGCTCCAGCATAGGTTTGTAAATAACAAAGGGACATATTTTTTTATCAATGTTAAGAAATAGAAAAAAAATTACAAGTATTTTAGGGTTTAATACACATTCAAAGATCGATTATAAATTCGTTCGTGTTATTTCATATTCTAGTAAATATCATGGTTTGAGAACAGCTTATCATTGGAGCAAAAAGGTAATATATGAACTAAATTATTTTGAGCTGTCCCTATGTGTGGTAATGTGACAGTAAAGGGGTTGTAAGCATCCCCATGTTGGGCAGTGTTAGTTCGAAGCTTGTTGCTTTTTTGTTTCACCCGTTATATTAACCGGGCAACACCAGCTTCGATAATAAATGAAAATCACATAATATGTAATAGTATTTTATATTTTGTTTTATTGCTTAAAACGTGGTCCGGGTACTGTTTTCTATCTCTTATTTAGGTAAGTAATTTTACGTAGTTTTTTTGGAGATATGAAAAAAACGTTCAACGTGAGTGACAACTGAAATAATTTCCGGCTGTGTCACAAAGATAAAAAAATATGTTTCTAACTAGTTTATATATATGATCTATGTCAAACATATAATTTCATATATCTAGAATGAATATTGAGATATCATAATATGTAAATTTTCGTTTATGAATATAATTAGAATGACACATCGCAAACAAAAGAAAAAAATAATTGAACGAAAAACTAAAGAGAAAAACGAAACAGGAACCACAAAAACTCGTAATTTTTAATTAAAGAAAAAACTTAAATCACGGAACCATAAATGCATCGGAAAACTAAAATATTTTTAATGATCGTGGGATTGTGGAGTGAGAAAAGCTAACAGCGAGGTTAAAAACGTAGACATGGTCGTGGATGAAACTGTAAGTCTAGCCATTGTAAGTACCAGTCTAAAATCTCCAAGATGCCTCGACATAAGTAGGTCAAGTTAGACTGAGG
This sequence comes from Vanessa cardui, assembly GCF_905220365.1. NCBI lineage: Eukaryota > Metazoa > Arthropoda > Insecta > Lepidoptera > Nymphalidae > Vanessa > Vanessa cardui. Next base: position 4,153,329 of record NC_061124.1, read on the forward strand.
ATGATGACCTACAATCGAATGACAGTCTCGTAATAGTATGACACGGCTTAATAGTTAACTTCAAAATGGTATCGCACACTAGAGATCTTTATTACAGCAGTTCCTTAAGTCATTAAGCTGCAAAATTAATGTTCAACCAGAAGATTTCGTCGTTTAATGCTTTATTATAGACAGCGATATTAAAATCCGTTACGCAGCCAAAAGATTGATATTAAGTTCACATAAGCGGATCTTTATGAGTATTAGCAGTATCCAATAACGCATATATGTTATTAAAGTATGATTATTAAAGTGTTTGCAAATAATAGTTGCTAATTTTTTATGAAGTAAGTTTTTAAATGGTATAGATTGGACCTGGTAAGTGGAATTGTATATGGGTTCTGGAATATCGATTTTAACAAAAAATACGTAATTCCATCAGTTGAAAATGTCTTTGTGTGTCTCTTAAAAATCGGGATGGGCTATTCAAAACAAGGGCAAAAAGTATTTTACTTATCGAAATTTGTGACAGACAATTGCCTTAATATTTCTAAGACCCCGTGAGTAACTTTATTTAGTTTTTATTAAAAGTAAACAAACAATATTGAATAACTTAATTACTCCTTTACAAAATTTCATGATAATCGGTCTATACGTTCATAAAAATCCATTAATAATATAAGTGCTTTTCGTAATAAATAATAAATATTTTGCTATTTATTAAAAAATAAATATGTATTGTAATTGTGTATATTGTATGATTTTTAAGTTAATAATTAACAGATATTTTAATGTAATGTTTCTAAATAATCTGTGTACTTTCGGTAGAAATAAACTGTACTCCAATAACTGGAATTCAAACTCATCTCATTTTAACGTTCAGATTGAATTTTCACTTCCATAAATCAGAAACAGATCCAAACTGCTCATTAACCTAATTTCCGCTGGGAAATGAGGATTAGGAAATAGTGAATTGCTAAGTAGAAAAAAATAAAAGAAACACTTTCGTCGAAACACAATCAACCGAAAGCCTTTAAATTATTAACTTTGATTATATTAGAGAATAGATAAATAACAATAATCTTGATTATAATGATAAATAAAAATAATGATTGTTCAAATATTTACAAGATTTATGATGACTTTTTATTAATTATAAAGAACGAAATATTATATATGAATAATATTATTCTCGTTTTTGTGACTTAAAAGTCTATTATATTTCAATCTAATTGAAATGTGAGAGAATATATTTAATGAGCTTAGTTTATGATTTATGAACTATGTTTAGATAGTAAGTAATACACAAATAAATAATCATAATCGACTTTAATTATAACGGTACAACAAACATATTACTGAAATAAATATTATTAAATTCTCGTTAATTAATGGAATTTATAATATCTATCACGATTCACTAAAACAGAATATATACATTACTATGCACGCATCGTTAACATTTAGGGTAGCAATTAATTATGTAGATTTAATTTAAATATTGTTCATTGATTTATAATTTTATAGCAGTAATATCTATGTGTATGTGTGAGTGTGTGTGTGTATGAACACATAAAAATAAACGTAACTGTTGTATATGTAACTAACTCTTTCTACTGTAGGAGTGATTTCCCGAAAAGGGACGGCAATGTGTGATAGGAAACTGATGATATATTTTGACCAATGAGCTTTCGGCGATAGCTGGATTTGACTGTCATATGGTAGCAACTCACTTGTCGATTGAAAATCTTGTTAACGTTGATTCAAAATCAAAATCAAAATCAAAATAAACTTTATTCAAGTAGGCTTTTATAAGCACTTTTGAATCGTCATTTTACAATTAAGTGAAGCTACCACCGGTTCGGAAAGTAGATTCTACCGAGAAGAACCGGCAAGAAACTCAGTAGTTACTCTTTTTTAACATTTAAAAAATACAGCGTCATGTTAATTAAATACAATTATTTCAATTAATGTATCCTGCTTGGAAGTCAACAGGTATTAACTCCACGCTTTTTTATCATCTACAAAATCTTGTATCGAATAGTATGCTTTTTCTACCAATGTATTTTTAACAAACGATTTGAATTTACTAAACGGCAAAGTTAAAAATTTCTGCGGAATTTTATTATAGAAACGGATACCTTGCCCCAAGAAGGATCCATTGACTTTGCGGAGTCGGAAACTTGGCGTTATAAGTTTATCCTTACTTCTAGTGCATATACAATGATTATCACTGATTTTATCAAAGTGATCAATGTTACTGTGAATATACATGATATTGTTGTAAATATATTGCGACGCAACAGTTAGTATTCCTACTCTGTTAAAAACATCCCGAAGAGAGTCTCTAGCTCCAAGATTATAAATAAACCGAATTGCTCTCTTTTGTAAAATAAAGACAGATTCAATATCTGCAGCGTTACCCCAAAGTAATATGCCATATGACATAATACTGTAAAAATAACCAAAATAAACTAAACGAGCGGTATCAATATCAGTTAGTTGTCTAACTTTTCTAACCGCGTATGTTGCGGAGCTGAGTCTTCCTGTTAGGGATGATAAATGAGAAGTCCACTGAAGTCTGGAATCCAATTCTATTCCTAAAAACACCGTAGTATCAGCTACTTCAAGACGGTCACCATTTAAAGATATATTATAATTTTGCTTGCTAACATTAGGTAGGGTAAAAACTACACATTTTGTTTTTTGAGCATTCAAAACTAAATTATTTACCGTAAACCAATTGTGTATCTGTGATAATGCACAGTTCACATCGTCATAGTCATTTTTTTTCCTGTCAACCTTAAAAATCAGCGAAGTATCGTCAGCAAACAACACTATATCACAAATACCCTTAACATAGAAAGGAAGATCATTTATATATACTAGGAATAGAAAGGGACCCAGAATTGAACCTTGTGGAACTCCCATTTTTAACGTTGATCCAGAAGACTTTATTCCATTAATGAAAACTTGCTGGATTCTTTGACTTAAATATGAAGCGATGAGATCAAGAGCTTTACCTTTAACACCGTAATATTTGAGCTTATAAAGAAGCGTTTCGTGTTCTACACAATCGAATGCTTTAGATAAATCACAGAATACTCCAATAGCGTTCTGTGATTTCTCCCAAGCATCGTAAATATGTTTGAGAAGCGCAATTCCCGCATCAGTTGTCGAGCGACCTCTTCTAAAACCGAATTGCTCACCATGAAAAATAGCATTTGTACCGAAATGGACGAGAAGTTGATTTAAAATAATTTTTTCGAAGATTTTACTTAAGGATGGGAGTATTGAAATAGGCCTGTAATTACCGGGATCGCTTCTGTTTCCAGTTTTAAAAAGTGGTAAAACTTTACTACATTTTAACAAGTTAGGAAATGAACCCGTGTCCAAACTCTTGTTAAAAATTACTGCTATATACGGAGCAATATCGTATATGATGTTATTAAAAAATTTTACCGAAATGCCCCATATGTCGTTAGTTTTTTTAATATTTACAGTTTTAAATACTTTTATGACATCTATTGCAGAAACCGTTTCAAATGAAAAATCAATAACGCATTTAGAAACACTATTATTTAATAACCTAGCTGCATTTGATGTAGATGATTTTAAATGAAATGTTATTTTATGGGGTACTTTATCAAAAAATGATTCAAATAAATTAGCAACCTCTAATTCAGAACTCGTGTATCTACTACCTGTGTTCAATTCTATTGGTATCATTTCCTTTTTGGGTTTTCCACTAACACTACTAATAACATCCCATGTGGCTTTAATTCTATTATCAGAATTCAGGATTTTTTTCTTTAAATATAAGGACTTAGCAGAAATGCATACTGTTTTAAAAATTTTGGAATATTTAATGACGTATTCTAAAAAGGCTACGCTTCGATTCCACCGCCTCATATCATATAAGTCGTATAATTTATTTCTACTTTTATAAATACCAACAGTAGCCCAGTCACTAAACTTTAATTTTGTGTTACTATAACATGATTTCATTTTAAATATATTGTTGACAGTTTACATATATTGTTATTGACAGGGTTAGATTAAAAGTTTTAGACGTTGTTTTTGTTAAAAAATAAATCTTCAAGTTATCACAAATCTGTCAAATCAAATCTAAGCCATAATAGGATCCACTTAGTTTCACATAAAAAATATAAAGAGATGTATCTAAAAAAAAATTTAATTTACAATGAGGCGGTCTTGAAAAATAAAATCGATCGTGGAAAAACGTAAAGCCAATCGTACAATTTGTAAGTTTATAGCTGTGGGTAACAGTTTCTCTACCCTAGTTTGGAAAGTTAGAAACAAGTAAACTCTGATGGTTAAAGATTAAAAGACCGTATACAAGGCCAGTTGGAAAGAACATCATTTATTATTTATTGCTGCAAGGAGCAAAACCTTCAGTACAAACTTTTTTTATTAGCTTTTATTTATAAAAACAAACTAGTAACTTCCTTTAAGCTTGCATAGGAGAGAGAGAGAACGTTTTAAGCAATTGTTTAAGCATAATTAATAAAATGTAATTAATTTAGTAAAAAATCTTATTACTCATTGAAAAAATACTTTTTGCTTAAGGATGCTTGGATTTTATTATAATGGTAATGCTAGTCTCATTGTATAAGAGAACCTAAGCGGAACTAATTTTTTTAGTTGGATCCTACAAGGGTGGCAGAGTTCAAACATTGTAGATATAAAAACGAGATATTGTGTAAAATACATTGTATTAAATAACGACGTACTATCTAGCAGGTACAAGATTTGTATTAGGATTTAAATTAAAAACATTTGGTCGCCTATATTATTAAGAATTTCGTTCAGTGTCTGTGACAGCGCAAATTGTACGTTTTACATAAAGACGTTATAGTGGATCTTTTTTTTAAACTGTCAGGCAGACGTACAAATGCTTGATTATAATTGGTCACCACTTAGTAAGTATAAAACGAGGTAAAAACAAAATTATATTAAAAAAATATCATTCGGTTTCGGTTACGGATACATACATTTTGTAATTCGAAAATTTGACAGTTTCGGTTATGGTTATGAACCTACATAACATCCCAGCTTGATGTTACTTGGAAATTAATCTTAATGACACTTGACCGGGTTACAAATCGCACCTCCATTTAACTTTTATTAGATTTCGTTTATCTTGAATTCTTAGAAAGACGTAAAACATCAATAAGAAAGATTTATTTCAAGCGTAGAATAAAACATTAAAATTAATTTTCAACATTACAAGTAAAGTTATTAATTCCAGGAAGATGTTGTTTATGAATAAATCAACATCTGAGTTTTATCAAGTCTATTAAACAGGACGTTTCTATGGAAAAGAAAAAAATGACAGAAGTCCATAAATCTAGTTTAAGGTCAATTAACCTATATTTTAATATGAGTATCGCACTTGCCACTCTAACCCGTGATTGATTGTCAACACATTAATGTCTACGTGTGTCGGCCCACAGAATTGTGGTGTTCCATTGTTGTCAGCCGAGGTGTGTCCTCTCCGTTGATTGATATATTCGCTAATGAAGCAATTAGTATACTCTCTGTCTTCACGCCTTGTTTAACATGACACATGCACGAATGATTAATTTAAATTTGGACGGAAAAGTTGATGTTCAAAGTATCCAAAAAGGAAAGTGCCTATTTCTTAGAAAACAACAATGTATAAGATAGAATTATATAAACTTTAAAAAAAAAAGGAAATTTATGTTAGTGTTTCGAAGAAAATAATATTAAAATTTAAAATTATTTTTAATTATAAACATCATCTTTAATTTGGCTAAACATAATAGGATGTTATGTATTGTTAATATAGAAATAAATAATTTATTAAAAATTGACACCTAACATACATACGTAACTGACATTTAAATTTTTATTGTAAAGGTCAGGAGCTTTTTTATATGATTGTTTGTCTTTAAATTGAATTTAGAATTATCTGGCAGGTCAGTATATATATTTGATATTCTTAAGGCAACTTCAGGAAAAAGAAAAATGAGCAAAGAAATTTAAAAAAGTTCGGAAAAATGTTCACAAGCTAAGCATTTAAACACGAGAAACTTGATAAATTGAGTAATTTAAGCTTACCGATAATATCCACCACAATATATTACTCTTACTCGACTCTTTCGACATTTAAAAACTTTTCCCAGTCTGTAAAGTGCTACTTGAAAATAGCATCGAGAACCCGAGGCAGTATCACCATTGTATGCTATCCGAACAGTCGCAAGATTTGCAATTTAAACAAGTTCTAGAACGAACGAAACGAATAATTTACTTAATTGAATTTCTAAATTTTTAATTTCCAATTAGCTACTTACTAATTATGATCAAACTTAAGATTTTGTAAAGTATATTAATTTACTGGTGACTTAATTATATTAGACTGTGAAATATAATTAAATAGCATGGTAACAAGTACTCCTGTACATTAAAACTAAATATAAAATATACATAAATGCCTTTAAAACTGTTTAATCTTTAGATAAAAACGAATAATACAAACACACACACACATAAAACAGATATATTTTTAGTAACAAGCCATTTGATGTTTTAAAGATGTACTCCTATTCATTTATGTAACTGAGAAATAAAAGAGTCCCTAAGATACTCCTTTGAGGTACACTAGATTGTAATTTTGTATTCTCATACACAATTACGCTCTTTTTCCATAGTGTTTTATTACTACGTGATTAATTCGTGAATTCCATATACGATCATTATTTTAAATTATTATACTATCTTAGGTTACTTTTATTATATTTGTTTGGCAAAACGGGGCAGTGTGTTTTATAACTACGTGGATTTTACTGAAGGTTTTACTGAGTTACTAAATAATTACTGGTAAATGACAAACGATTTAGAAACTTTACTGAATAGTATTAGTAGATGTTCATGTAGTATTTACAAATTAAGCATTTCGAATTGCAACGTGTATCTTCCGTGATATATATTAAATAGAAATTTAAAGGTAAATGATATAGACAAAAATATTATCAGCATCTATTCGCCTATGCCATGCTAATAGGTTATCCTTCCGCGTGTACCAAAATTCTTAGACACACTTAATATTTTAAATTGTCATCCTTGTTTATACAATTAAAACGATCATTCCACATATATTGCAATAGCGTTATGTTAAATAGTAGTTTATTTATTAAGTGTACATATACGTCATGGATTGTTACGTAGTAGGTTTAGAAATTTACAAATTCTAGACACAATGTATTCATGTATTTGTTCTAGTTTGGCGACGTTGGCTCGGACATTGTAACATTTAAACGTACCCGTGCCATAATACAGTCCATATCCGTCCTGAAACTGGAAACAAACTAAACTTATTTCATCATAATATTAGTTTTATTTCCAAAAACATAAATACTTCCACGTAGGAAGCATTACGTAAAATTCTATTATTTTGTCATTTTGTATGGGTATCACTAAACTGTCAGCGACATTTCATTTCATGATTTTCTATGAAATAATAAACCTCGTCTAGGTTTGTATAAAAGTATACTCCGACATTGTTCTCTACTGTAATATTCAGGAGATTACAATGATTCCTTTGTACGAGGAGTGGATGAAATCTTTTATACCGTATACGTAATGGAAAGTGACCTACTGCAAATATCATTATAAATTGTGAACCAACATTTGTATTATACTTAATTAATAAACGGAGATGAGATATATTATTAATAACGCTTTAGCTTAAAACGTTGTCCGTTGGGCTTATTCTCTAATATAAGAACTATTAGTAGGAACCCTCCTACTGATTCTCATTAAACCCGGATCATGAGTGTAGAGAAAATTAACAACAATGCTCTCTTTATGTATATAAAAGGTTGAATATGCAGTAGACGATGTAATGAATAATGGAAATTTCTGGCCCAAATACATACATCAAAGATTATACATTTAAATTATAAGAAGGCTGATCTTGGACAAGTATTACTTTGGAACAAATTAAGTACCGCCTCATTTTTTATTAATACAAACTCCTTGGTTTATTGGTGGTAAAAAATGTTAAAATTAGTTATTTGTGCAATTAAAAAGTATCACCAGAACAAATTTGATAGCAATGTAGATGAGTTAATATAACCCGAATAAACGAAAATAACCAAGTTATATAACTATTTATAAGAGCATATATCAATCTTTTTTAGCATATTAATAATGATATAATCAGTAAAGTTGGTCTTGGTGTTGAGTGTTTTTAATTATCTTGGTTTTTTTCATTATACGACACTGACTAAATTAATATCCGAGGCAGAATATTAATTGAAGTCCTTAAAAGTTTAGGATTCGATAAAAATTTTAATTATCACTCTTTACGAAGCTTACAGCTTCCAATAAGTCCATGATTGAGAACTCTTAATGAAATACTTCAGGAAGTATAATAAATTAGTCGTCAATGCATATTTTTTATTTTGCGATGATGTATTTTAAGTCCTGAACGTAAATCATGTTTATATAAACAAACCCATTGTAATTTATTTTTAGCATAGTTTGTGATTAGTTTGAATAAAAAAAAACTAAGAAAATGTATAAATAAATATTAAAATGTAGTTAAATTAAACTGTAACATAGTTTAGAGTTTAAGAAGCTGTAAAATAAAGTGTTTAAACGTCCCACAGCTGGGCTAAGGCTTCACCTCAATTTAAGAAGAACTTTAAAAAGCTTCTCACAATATGCCCGATTTTAATATAAGTGAGGTGTACAATCCACACATATAGATTTCCTCACGATGTCTTCCTTCATCGCCGAAAATGAGATAAATTATAAAGGCAAATTATGTATGACTTTTCTATGTTTTTTATAGTTTTTGTATGCGAAAATTTAATAGCTTGCAAGGCAAATAATGCCACCTAACAGTACGTAGCCATAGACATTGGCGTCATGTAAAAATATTCAGCATTTGTTATATCGCTAATGCGCCACCAACCTCGGGAGCTAAGACGTTATGTCCCTTGTCCCTTGTGCTTGTATTGTTAAACTAGTTAACTTACTCTTAAAAAAGATACACAACAATACCAAATTTTTCTGTTTGTCGATAGGTTACACAACCTAGACAGACAAAGCAGAAAGCCCTACTACCTCATAAATGCAGTGATGAATGCTTGTTTATAAATCAGGAGTCTTTGGATCTTCTGCTAATATTAGAAATTGTTTTGCGATGAAACAAATATATGATACTATTAGATATTACTATATTATAAAAATGTAAGTTATAGTATATACTTTTTTAAATATTATTCAAGTATTACTTAAAACACGTCAAATTGAACTAAGCGCATGTAGAATAATGTAAACCAAACTAAAATATTAGCATTTACGTAAAAACTTGTTTTACGTTGCAATACAAATAATTTCAATGGCATGCCATATAAATAATTTCCTTTCTATAGAAATATGGGCTGACGTTATTCATGGAAAAGGGAACGGCTTTGTGATATTCGAGCTATTGTGAAATAAAATGAAATGATTTATGATAATAATATTTATTTAATTACTCTAAAAGCCTATATATTCATTTAATATTATAAATGCAATAATTTGTGTCGATGAATGTTTGATACTGAATCACAGCGAAACGGCTGAACGGATCTGAATGAAATTTGGCACAGAGATTATAGTCTGAAATAATACTTAGGCACTTTCTATCACGTCATCATTTCTAAATCGGAATCTTGTTAGAAGAATATAACCGATGATTATGAGTTCAAACCCAAATACCACTGATTTTTTATCCGAAAGAAAACTTGAGAAAACCTGCATTTGGCGGATGAGAAACTCGCATTGAGGCAGTGTTGTGGAGTACAAAAGTTCCAAATCACCTCCTCAAAATAGGTCTTATCCCAACAGTGGGTTTGTAACTTTACTGTTAGTGAGACCCCAGCTGTTATTTTATTTTATTTTAAAGATGTTCATTAAAACGGGTATGCATATTATCTCATTACGATGACGGGAGTTTGAAATGTAATAACAAAACTACTTCTGAGAAGTACCCGATGGCTGATAAAATTAATGAAAAGATCTTTTCGTCGTGAGCACTCTATAATGAATTAAAATTTAATCAGACGAGTCCACGGGGATAAGTAGTCATTCCATAAGTTTCATTGTAATATTTAATACTCCTCGAGCTTGCACGGGTAAAATATGGATTTTACCCTTCGTTATTTTTTAACCAATGAGATATAAACATTCGTCAACCGACCTATTCACCCGTGCTCATACCCTATACAATACGCTTCGTGTATTTATTCACGCGTTTTATTTTCATATACTCGCTATTTTTCAAAAACTACTGGTTCGAATTGCAATTTTTCAAAGTTTATACGTAAACGTATAAACTTTTTTTTTACTTGGTGGTAGGGATTTGTGCAAGCCCGTCTGGGTAGGTACCACCCACTCATCAGTTATTCTACCGCCAAATAATAGTACTCATTATTGTTATGTTCCGGTTTGAAGAGTTAGTGAGCCAGTGTAACTACAGGCACAAGGGACGTAACATCTTAGTTCCCAAGGTTGGTGTAAGGAATAGTTAATATTTCTTACAGCGTCATTGTCTATGGGTGATGGTGACCACTTACAATCAGGTGGCCCATATGCTCGCCTGCCAACCTATACCATAAAAAAAAGTTCACCTAAACTAATGTTCTTATTATTTATATTCGATTCATACTAATCAAGTACAACTTTAGTTTAATAGTTGTATAGATATATGCGTTTTTTCTGTAGCCACTTAAGAGATTTACGAATCAATCTTAGATCATTTGGGTAGAGTTTGCGTTGACAGAATCCGGACGAACAAGTTTTTAACACAACAATTGTAATAAGACCTATATCTTAATTTATTAGGTAATTTGTGTATTCCAGTAAAAATATATTTTCTTATTTAATGAGATGAATAAAAGTGCTTATTCTATAATTGTTTTTAATTTTATTTTCACATTTTATACATTGATTAACCAAGAACAAATCTACGTTTTGACTAAGCTGAGCTACTGTAATTAACATGGCAAAGCTAGATTTTTGAAATGCTTGGTAAAAACTAAGCCAAAGTTAAAAATGAAATGTGAATTCGGAGGATTAGCTTAGCTTGCGTTATGTCGGATTGCTATGAACTGGCTTATTTGTGTAGTTAACGTAGAATAGTTTAGCTGAAACATCAATTTGCGAGACGTCTACAGTTACATAAGCTAAGCTCTTGATCGCCAGCCCGCCTTAAATGATTAATAATGACCCTTAAAACCTTGAGGGCTGTACCTAAAAAGTTACTGGTCATCAAGTATACCTACGGTTGTGATACACTTCTTATATAATTTTTCAGTTAATAATTGACCTCTTTATTCAACAGCATTATTTATCAGCATCATTATTTATTCAGGTTATATAAGCAGTTACACGAATATCCTTTGATATGCGTATATCATAATTATATTTAACGTAAAATCTCGAATAAGGCTATAAATTAAGAAAATTTTCACATCAAAATGTCTCTGGAATAAAATTGTATACAAAGCACGAATATGTCTTAACATTTACCTGTTCAACGGAGCCATACTGTCTGCGGGAGAACACGCCTCGCCTCGATATAAGCTCACTCGCTGACGAGCTGCGAAAGAAAAGAAAAGCAATTTATTAACTTTGTACCAACAAATCACTTTATGATTAAATATACATAGGTATATAGACTTTGTATAATGATAAAACTTAAAAGAATGTCCTAAGTGTTAAGTTTCAACAATAAGGTTGCTCAAATATAACCATTACAAAAAGCCTGATAAAAAATCGTTAGCAAATAATATAAATGTATATATATTAGATTTTTATGATTATTTATTAAGTTTATGTATTAGAAAGGTAAACGAGCAAATGTGTTATTTGATGGAGAAGTGAAAAACTTCTCCAAAAAAATGAGTGACGCATCTTATATCATCAATGTGCTAAAATGGGATTTAAGATTCTGATTGTATTAACACTGAGTATCTCGGTTGTAAGTTATGGGCAAGCCCTTTTGGGTAAAAACCCTTAGCCTCCTACATTTCATATGTAGCATATGAAGCCAAGAATCAATATTACTGTGTTCTGGTATAAAGGATAAATGAGTTGTGTACTACAAGCATAACCGATATAACAGCTAACTTAGATGCGTTAGTGATATTGTGGCAATTTTATTGATATAGGTGACTACTAAGCATCAGTTGGTCTATTTGTTAGTCTACCTGCCTATTTTAGAGTAAATAAACGTGTTATTCTTTAAAGTGACACACACTTAACTAAAGTATCAAAATTCGTCAAATATAAAAATTATGGAGAAAATAATAAAAATATCCTTGATGACTTTCAATAAAAATAATGCCTTTTAAGTTTATAAGTTTTATACTACACTGTCAAGTTAAGGCTCTTTCATTTGTCTAAATGAGGTAGATTAAGAATGTATAGGTTAATATTTAATTAAAACGTTTCTTTCTCCCTGTTTTGTTAAAATTGAAAGTCTATCAGTGTTGCCATTCTGTGTAACATAAAGTTCGCTTCACTAATTAAGATTTACAGATTGATTTAAATTAGTGGTTGCCTCGTTGTCCGTCGTAAAGCCACGGATGACCTTTTGTACACGTTTGCGTGCTTATTTATTTCGGGTGCCATTTATTTAACGAACCTTGATTACTTTGGGTTTTCGATAATGGCGGTTTTAAATTGAAGCTACACAGTCTGTTGTGATTTTTCCTTTGCTCGATGACGATGCCAGCAAAAAGTATAGTTTATATACTGTAAATGAAGTGGCGGAACAAGATCTAAAAATAATGTGTTTCACTCATTTTTTTTTCACATCACATACATTATTCTGATCCCAATGTAATTTTCTGGATATTCTATACTTTTTTAAATCTAGTTTTTCGGGGGTGAGGCGCGAGGCCCACACCGTCCACGCCTTACGCGACCACTGTCTAAATGATTCACATAATGATAACTCCTCTGGTTTATAAGGAGAGTGCAGAAGGAGCTTTTTCAATCACGTGGATTTGTTAGTGGATGTTCATAAAAAACGTGGAAAATTCTCACGAAGTTTACCTTCATCGACTAGCGTGATATCGTGTAATTATAAATATAAAATACGACATGCAGTTTTAGTGATGTTTGCCCGGGTTAGAACTCGCTATCTTCGCAAGTGGTAAAAGCCACTAGGTTAACTCCGCTCACACCAACAATTATAAAGAAGAAATTATAAAGAAAAAATTTTTCAAAAAAAAGAATCTCTTTCTGTCTTTATAAATGGATTTATTATATAATTTTACGGTTCTTACATTCGTTTTAAACATTTAAAAGCCAATCATGAGAATTCAGCAACTTTACTCCCTCACATTTTTATGTCTAAGAACCTCATAAAGGCCCCCAGTTAACATTTCAGGAAGGTAATGCAATCAAAATGTCTATTCATAAGCAAGGTTACGTAAATAAGGTCGTTTTATACTTATATAGCAACATTCTGGCGATTTAAGGGATGGCTGAAGCGTGTAATTTTTATTGAAGATTATTCTATAAATAAATGTGTTAAATATAGTGTGTTGGATTTTTTAATAGATTTTTCAAACAGAAATATTGACAGAAATTAAATTTATCGCGTTTTTTATTTAACATTTATGTGAGCCAAAATGCTGTGTAAATCTATAAATAAACTTCAAAATCCTAAATCTATTTAAACTAACATTTGAAGAACTTATTATTCTAAAAAAAATTACTTAAAAAAACCTACATTAATACTGAGTGCTACTAGATACCTACTGGTATCAATTATATTTATATCATAACAATTTCTTTATTAATAAAAAAGTTAGCATTGCTAGCAATATACAAGCGAGGAGACATGTTTTTGTAATACCAGTTCTGGAGTAGGTTTTATAGTATACAGTTTTACTAGCTGTGCCCGCGACTTCGGGCGCATTTGTATTTACCAACAAAATAAATCTTGTTGCCTAAGTTACTCCCTATTACAACAGCCATTTGCCAAAATCAGTTCAGCTGTTCCACAGAATGGCCGGAACAAACAGTTACACAGTCAAAAATGAAAAAATGTACATTTTGGTATGTGTAGCACATGCATACGCATTTAGCAAATAACGGTTATTTTAATATTACAAACAGACAGTTCAATTTTGTTATATGTATAGAAGATATAGATTACACAAGACGCTGCGCTTCGCTGTTTCATCCGTTTTAAATTTAGACTATTGACCTGTCAAGCGTGAACCTCATTTTCCTCTGTAGTATACATATATAAGTACCATAATAAGGCAGTGAACACGAAAAATGTTGTAATTTGATTTATCATTTTATAGTAATTATTGTGAGAGCTCATTACTTTACGGTAACTTGTTTTACTTGAATTAACTGCTTAATAAGATTAAAACCATGCGTGTCGTAGGTTCTATATATAAATACAGGCCATCGTTATATAAGTAAAAATAATTGTTTATATTGTCATGTTCACTAATTCGACTTACTAATTATTCAGGTAACGTTCATTCGATACTAAATAATAATATCATGATGAAATATCTGTTTTAATTACGGCGATTGTTAATTCAAAGATAACTTTTTAATAAATAAATCAGTGTTTAATTGAAAATATCAAATGTCGTTACCAGTAAGGGACTGTGATTTTTTCGTTTTAGTATGATTTAAGGGCCCTTAAAAAGGGTTTCGAGCGGAGCACTGCACGGAAGAGGCCGTAGATGAATTATATCAATACGAATCCGTAGGCCCTCCGATCCTTTCTAAAGACGACCATCACAGTGGTTTTAATGGATAAGAACAACACATAGCCCGGTTTACCAAAACGGGCCCGGTACCTTTCCTTAGGTTTTCACAGTGATAAAAGTGGTTTAAGGGTTGCTTTACTTGTAATAATATATAAATCAAAAAAGAATCAAAACAGATTTCAAAGTATTTATGTACTTGTCATTTTATACTCATTATTATCGTAAACTAAACAAAACTAAAAAAAAATATCATAAATGTTTGTTTTACAAGGATGTTTAAGTATACAAATTACAAAGAAGCGTAGCGACGTAATTGATCGATTTGATTTAGTAGAACCTTGAACCTGCGGTAAAAAATCGATACTTTTGATTGTATTGCTAACAGCCATGTAGGTATCACACATTGTAAGCAAACTATGCGCCTATACACGAACACGCGTAACCGAATCAGTGAATGATTGAATGTTAACAGTATAAATGGCTGAGAGCTTAGAAATTTATTACATAAGAACGAGAACGCCTTCGCGGAAATCCTTTGATTGGTCAAGTTTTGAGTCGTTAAAAATATATAAATGACATAAGTGTGGTTTATTATTATATATTTCTTATAAGCGTATTTTTAAAAAATCCATTAATATTAAAGTCCCCTGTGACCTTTTCGAGTGTGGCGCTTTTGAGATATCGTTCAATGCGGCCCTTAGTTGCCGGAGCTCTCGACACTACTCAATTCAATATGAACACCACTCGTCGTTTCTCGTCTGTAGGTAACTTTTTGTACGGTTCTCGATGTTTTACGTTTCATAGCTTAACAAATTTTTCATATGAACTTCGGATAAAATTTCGAATTTTGTTTTGACATACTTTATTCAGGTCAGGGCGGCTTCAACCGAGGGGAATGAATTATTCTTTCCGAAAATCGTAAAAACGCCTCAACATTTGGATATTTAATTTCAGTAGTAGCTAGTAGCAGCCTAAGTACCGATGTTAAAGTTAGGTCTGGATAATCATTTGTGTGTAAAAATTGTTAAAACTTTTTCTAGGTCTACCTGGATTTAGCTTATTCGCATATATATGTATATAAATTTATATTTTTCATAATCCATAAATAGTAGCATTCATAACATTAGTAAGCAAGCCCAAGCGGAAAGAAACTTAATGGAGTGCATCAAGATCTCTAACAGATTTCATGCTATTCCATTATGATTCTTGAGTAATAATATTATTTTTTAATTTTAAAACGCTGACTTTTATATTTATTTTGGTTTTATTTTGACATTCATATAAATCAGAACTATTAGAGTGAGTACTATTTTAATTGTCACCGTAAAATTCTAAATGTCGTTATTTTGGAACCTATTTTGCGTGATTAATTTCAAACGCTGATTCAAATAATTCGAACCTCATTGCAGAACTCAGAGAGATTGTTGTGATATGTGGCAGTAATCATTATATTTATCGGATATTCGTATCAAAACCGCGTCCCGGCAAAGTCGTTGACAGCGGTCAACTTTCTATAAGTGTAATACGAAGTGAAATCTCACAGAATTGCACTGCTTTCCTGTCATTTGGTTTACCTGAGGTGACATATGAGACGGAGACGCGAGAGACTATTATTATGATGTAGGACTATATTGATTTACGCGTATTTTATCAACCGACTTCCAAAAGGAGGAGGTTATCAATTCGTCTGTATTTTTTTTTTTTTTTTTTTTTTTTTTTTTTTATGTTTGTTACCTCATAACTTTTTACTGGGTGGACCGATTTTGATAATTTTTTTTTTGTTTGAAAGGTAGTGCTTCCCGTGGGGTCCCATTTTTTTATTTTTTTTTTCCGATGATGGTATCCATGTGAAAACGACATAAGTCTCAAATTTGCCTTATGTATATGCGCGACAAATAGGTGAATAACTGAAAATCACGTTAACCAATTTTGAAAATTCTTTTTTTATTATAAAATATATACTTCTAGGGTAATTTTGTGAAAGTTTGGTAAGGTTCTGAGCACAGGATCCATGACAAAGTAACGGAACGGAAGGGAACGGAACAATTCTGTGGAGCACGTTAGCGATACTCGGTCGAATCTTTTATTTATAGGTTATTTGGATATTTGAGTCACCTTCCGTAATGTGGTTATGTTTATGTAATTATCATAGTCGAATATTATAATCAACTAGCTACCCACCCCGGCTTCGCACGGGTGCAATACTGATACTAAATATACTACAGAATTTGTTTATATACGACATCACATCGCAAACTTCTAAAATTATCAGTGTTTCTTTACTATATTGTTCATGTATTATATACACAAATCTTCCCCTTGAATTACACTATCTTTTAAAAAAAACCGCATCAAAATCCGTTGCGTAAATTTAAAGATATAGGGACAGAGAAAGCGACTTTGTTTTATACTATGTAGTGATAGAACTCCTATACGGCTCGCAGTTAGGGTGCGATATGGGGCAGAATTTCTTACTATCTTTAATCAAATTTTGTGTATGTGATGTGATGTCATATGATGTACGAAATATAGTTGGTCTATTTCAAAGTATTTTTGCTGAGTTCGATTACAGCTCTTTCGAGAGATCCTTGTAGTTTATGCCGTGTGACGTATTAAATCCGCATTTTCGAAAGTCTATTTTTGCTTTATTCGCAAGTTTCCTTTGAAATTGTCCTCGAAGTAGTTTCTGACTCATATAAACGGAACGCTTAATCTATCCATATTAAAAAAAAATTAGTTAGTCAACATCAGCTTCACTTAAAATCAAAAAATAAATAAAATTTTAACAAAAAGAAAAACCGACTTCAAACAAAACACTATTTTTAAAACAAATGAATATGCATGAAAAAGTAATAAAAATAATTGCGTATTCAACATATTTTTTAGAGTCTTCCTAAGTTAAATGAAATGAAAAATATTAGACTACTTAAAAGTCGATTAACGATTATATCATGTAGTTATAATTATTGTTATATTTGGAGTCGGTGTCAGCCAATAAAACCCTACAGTATATCTATCAAAAAAACAATACGAGAATACTTTAACAAATATGTTTTTACAAATTACCGTTTACACAATAATATACTGGATCAATCAAGGGGCTCGTATCGCTTCTTTCTTTTGATTGTTGGGGCAAGGGCACCGTGGCTGACACCGGCTCCAAATATACCAATAACTATAACTACATGATATAATCGTTAATCGACTTTTAAGTAGTCTAATATTTTTCATTTCATTTAACTTAGGAAGACTCTAAAAAATATGTTGAATACGCAATTATTTTTATTACTTTTTCATGCATATTCATTTGTTTTAAAAATAGTGTTTTGTTTGAAGTCGGTTTTTCTTTTTGTTAAAATTTTATTTATCGAGTATATGCAACTCTATATAGAATTGTTAATATATAGCTTTTATAAATTTGCTACAATGTATAAAAATCATAGCAATCTTTATAAATAATTAATGTAAAGTATGATATTAGGGTGCAAAAATATTTTCTTTTGCAATTGTTCAATTAAAATCTTCATAAATTGTTGTTGATTCAGACTTTCTACATAATTATGTTGGACGACTGTCTGTGGACTATCAAGTATGTTGTTATTTTTCATGCAATTGACGATATCGAAGAATCCCAAGATTCATATTCCGGATCGAGCCAATGAAAAAGTTTTCCTGTCAAGAAATTCCCAATAAGACTGAAGCTACGAAATTGGAAGTGCTACATTCCCGTGCCGAGGCAAGCAGAAAAATGTTGGCTCTGCGCCTTATCGCTCCACAGTCATTTCTGATTGCCACCTAATCAGATTATAAGTTAGTATAAGGGATTGGATGCATTTGTGTTAGCTAACACTCATGCATATTTTTCACGATCATTTCTTAAGGTGAAAAAAAAAACACTAGCAGTTTTTTTTTTGAGATTTAAGCCTGAGGTATACTAACATTGGGACAAGAGGGGAGAGAAAATCGTTGTACCGAGTGTTCAGATAACAGCTATACTTTGTATCTTTCGCGTCGTATTGTGATGGTAAATTGTGGATATCAATAACGACTCCTGCTGATAAATGGAACAGAATAGAAACTTAGAGTTTACGATACTTGCTGATAATACGGTAAAAATAAATAAATAGATTGCAGTCATAATTTACAGATAGGATTACCGATGTGATTTTAATAGAACTACGGTACCTGTCCCTGGATTTATTCTAAACAAAACAAAGTATTGTTATTACTAAATATTTAAGCAATATGACACATTCTATTTTTAAAATAATTATTCATATTGGACGATGAGTAAAAGATAACAAAAGCAAAGACTTTATGAAATTTAATTTATAAAGATAATAATTTATCTATGGTCCAGAACTTGTAAGTATTTATTCGTCTGCAAAAAAGGTTTTCAACTCGACTTAATTTTATGTATTTATTCAGTTGCAAAATACGTTTTCAATTCGGCTTATTATTTTTGGTGTGTTTATTCTAAATATAAATCTATATTTGAGATTTTTTTTTTGTATTAATAATGTTATACTTTAGTAATGTTAAAAATTTTAGATTAAAACATTATTAAGGGGTAACGGGTTTGATGATATCCTTATGAATATGAGTCATTAGTTTCGCTGATTGTAATCTTTAATGAAAATTTAAGGGAAAAATTCAAACTTAATATATGAAATTGGAACAGGGAGAAAACTATGGAGACTTATAATTTTTGGGTATATGTTACTCTACGTTAAATCTAAAACAAGGTATCGTCTTTTTATCCTCTAAGTGATATATAGTATAGTAGCATATATACATAGTCTCATTCAAGCAAAGTGTATCTATTGTAAAATAAATTAATATTTTCGAAAAAAAGATGAAATGAATTATCCTTTTTTATATCAATTTTTCGTTACTAAAATATCTATACAAAACCCAGTTCATCGAAAATTTGTATGAACAATGTATACACGAGCGTATAAATTACTTTAAATCGTTAATTTAAAGTTGTGCGATAGTTTGTTATGTTCGAGTTACGTAGTTTGTGTTTTGTGGCCTCGAGACTTATGTTGATATTTTTGTTAGTGAATATGCTTAACGAGAAAAGGGAATACGACCTAATAGGAATCTTTGTATATTTATTACAATAGGTTTAAACACAGGCATGTTTGTGTAATTAAAATATACGCAATGTAAAAGTAACAGCCTGCAAATTTCCCACTGCTGAGCTAAGGCCTCCTCTCCCTTTAAGGAGATGGTTTGGGACATATTCCAATGCGGGTTGGTGGAATGCACATGTGGTAGAATTTCGATGGAATTAGACACTTGCAGGTTTCATCACTATGTTTTCCTTCAACGCCGAGCACGAGATGAATTACACACACAAATTAAGCACATATATATAGTGGTGCTTGCCTGGGTTTGACCTCACAATTGTCGGTTAAGATGCACGCCTTCTAACCACAGGGCCATCTTAGCTCAATGATGCTCAATGAACGTAATGATAAAGAATAAAAAATGATATAGCTAAGCATAAACAAAAAATACAGCATGATACGATAATTTTTTTTGAGAAAAATCTTGATTATCTTTCTGTAAGCAATAATGACAGACCGTTTTTTGTTTTATATTCGTAATTGGTGGTAGGGCTTTGTGCCAACCTTTCGAGTAGACACCGTCCATTCATAAATTACATTGTAGCAACCGACTTGAAAGGTTGACGAGCTTGTATAATTAGAGACACATTGGACGTAAAGTTTTAGGTCGATCCATCGAGATTCAAATTAATGATAAAAGAAATGGCTTACATTTCTTACATCTGTGGTCAGTGGGAAATTATAATCAAATGCAATGCCAATATAAAATCATTATTGTTAATTGTATAAATAAATATTCAATTAAACAAAATAATCTGAAAGGATAACTTAAAGAATCTATTAGTATCCTAACGAATTTTGTCACAACGAAAATATGCCCCAGCTGACAAGGAAATATACCTTTCTTCTTAACTTGTGATAAAAATTAATTTCTTATAACAAAATCTTATCATTAACTATGATACAGTTATGCTTTTTTTGTATGAAAGATAGTGGCGGATTTACCAATAGGCTAAGTGGGTTGGAGCCTAGGGCGACAGATTTAGAGGGGCGGAAAAATTAGTCCAATTTTTATTTATCTTACAGAAATAAACATGAGAACACAAATCATAAAGTTGCAATTTCAGAATAAATATAATTAATACGATTGTAAACTAAACTAAAGTATTGAATTTCAGAAGGCAGTTGGGGCGGCAATAATTGAATAGCCTACTAGCGGCAAATTTGAATATCCGTCACTGATGAAAGAAGTTATTTATAACAAGAAATGTGGAATCTAATGTCATCTTTATCTTATTATAGATATTTTACGAAGCCGTTTCCTTTAATGAATCAACTTCATTGATAAAGTTTTAATATCGATGTACGATTTATACATCCCTTGTCAATTGATTTAATCAAATACTTTGTTTGAAAGGGGTTCGTTTGCTTTCATTCGCTTCCATTCCGAACCGTTGGAGCAGTCAGTGCGTACAACCGCATCGCTGTTTGAACCCAAATGTTTGACACACTCGCCAGTCTAAATCATAGCTCGAATTATAGCTGGTAACGAGCTCGTTGTTCAACGAACGGAAACTGTTGATTACCTCTGAACCTTGACTATGTCGCAGATTAATGTTAAAGCAAATATATGGAGCATATTCTGTTGGGAGTTCTGGGGAGAGAAGTATTATATAATCAACGATTTGCTTTGAGGTTTGAATTGAGTGCCTTAATTATGAATTAAGCCTTTTAATTTTGATAAGTTACTATAATCAGCTTCACATAAACACGTTTTATGTTAATTATTACGGTTTAACATTTCAAAACGAAATTGCTTTTATTACAAAAATACATAATTACAAAATTTATATACTGTTATACATAGACTTTTACGTTGAGGATCTGTAGTACAGTCAAAATATAGCTGTGATTACATTACATCTCAAATAACGATTCATAGGAAATGTTAAATTGAAATATTATTTTGTAGTTAAAGACCAATCTTTGAAACAAAAAATAGAAATACTAGTATTATAAATGAGACAGTTTATGTGTTTGATTTTTTTTGTTACGCTTTCCTGTCTTAAATATTCAACCAATCATTACGATTACATACTTTTATAGAGGTACAGAAAAGGACATAGAATACCAAAGAACTGTCTCCTAACCTCATACGAAGTCGTATTCGGGACCAGAAAATAATATTTTGACTGTAGTGGCTCAAGATCTTTGCTAGAACTGCTGCAGAACCGATAACAATGTCCATCGAAATAGCCGCCTTACTATTATAAATGTGCTGCTTCGCTTAGAGTGCTAATATAATATATAAAACGATAATTTCCTAAATACGCCTTCGAACACATGCTTTTTTACTTCATTGATATGCTATAATTCTCTCGGTTTATGAAACAGCAGTTATCACGTGTTACATAGAAATATTATATTGTAGGATAAAAAAATATTTTTTCTACTTTAGGCGTGTGCTGTGAGTTCAACTAATTTGTTTTCGGTAAATATCAATTTAACAGATACTTACAAATTATAATGGCCATGTTGACATTTATTGTATACGCAGACCCTTTTACAAGTTTAAAAACACTTCCTTCTGATTTCATCGATGTCCTTAAAGAGGTGATCAAAATTGTGATTACTAATAAAGTAAAGCTTTGCAAAATTATATGTTCAAAACACATGGGTACCAGGCAAAAAATAAAAAGGCATTGTCTTCTTACACTGTAATTCACAACCCTTTGATTAACGGTTTGCGACCCCCGAGGGGTCACGAACGGTTTATAACACCGTTGTATTTTTATATAATTGACATACAGATATGGAAACAGAGAGTATTGATCATTGACAAATTAATAATTCAGTAAATTGTTTCTTAACTTTTCCGATATTTTCTCCATTGTTTCTCTCGTTCAAAACTGCTTATATTTCGAAACTAACTCAAACAATATCTCTATTTGAATATTCTGTACGTGACCATTTATAAAACAATAGTAAGGGTAGCTTATAGTGGCGTATTTCATAAGTTAATTATGTTTGAGGTAAAAGTAATTTATGCATTTTAGAATATTGGTACATGTGTGTCCAAAAACTATTAAAGCAATGTTGTTACAATTCTATACCTTATTCTCAAAGGGACACCAGATTTAGACCAACAGTGGGTTACGTACAGGCTGTTACGTGACTTTTACTTTTTTTAGACCATTGTATTATTCTGTTCAGAAAGGCACTTGAATTTTTGTAAATGTAACAATGTTAAAAGTAACTAAAGTCATATATAACCGTAATACGTTAAAACAAAATAATGCTGTCTCACATTGGACATATCAAAATAGGTCATCCACAAAACCCAAATATGTTATTCAAATGATGTGTATTATACGTACGTGAAAACAGGAAAATTTTATATAAACGTTAATGTCGTATTTTATACGAATTTGTGTTCTAACTTTTATTTTTATAGAGCATAAAAACTGTGCTTATCGAATTCAGAAACATGATGCGTCAAATCCCAAATTATACCAAAATATAAATTTATATTGACTTCGAATGTGAAGCGTTGTGATAGTGTTCTATTATCGACAAAACTTAAATCGCGATTGAGTCAGCTCTAGTTATTTTTTTTAAATCTATTAAAAGTAAAAGTAATTTCAATTTAATTGATTTTCTTAGAAGATGTCGAAGTGATATTGTAATAACCAAGCTGGAGAGTTGGACAAAGACTAAGGGCGTGAGCTATCGTCCCGCAGTGAGATTAATTGAAATCCTTTCAATAGTTCCTGATAAGTGCACATACAATATTAAATTACGAATTTATCTTGTCTATGTAAAATATATTTATTCCGTTGTTAATACCATTTTACTACAATGAATCAAAGAATGTAAATTTTTGTAAAACGGTAAGTGGACACTATGGAGCTTAGTGGAATTACAATATAATTAATAATAAAGGTATGTATCGACAATTCATAAGTCGGTTTGAATTAGAATGTTTTGATGGTGATGCTGTCTGGAAACATAACATGCTCCCATACTAAAAAAAAAAAACAGTAAAATATTGTAAAACGTGTTTTAAAAATGATTTATTTGGTTGAGATTTAAAAGTCGTCAGGTTAATAATAATCTTTTTTCATACACAAAATTAGAAAGGCGTAACAAAAGGCAACATATTGTTCGGCGAACCTAATTATGGCCATAAAGCTTAGGCCTTTTTAAGTATGATTACGTTTAATGAGGCGTCACCGAAAATGGCGAAGTAGGAAATATAAACCATTTCGTACATTACCAATGCAACGCCAACTTTGAGAATTAAGAAGTTATATCCCTTGTTTGTAATGGGTTGGCTCACTGACTCTTATACCGTCTCATAGCATATGTAGCGCTGTTTAGCCGCAGAATATGAGTGAGTGGTCTATTTAATCTTCTCAGACGGTCTTGTTGAAATTGTACCTTTAGTGTACACATATCTATAATAACATATTAATTATTGTTAAATTTATATTTCATATAAATAAATATTATCTGTGTAATTATACAACTGTCATCTCGAGACAGACAACGCGAAAGCGCGGGAATATAAGACGTATAAAAATGGGTGCGCGGTAAAGATAGTGTGTCCGTACTGAGCTGATATCTAAATATAATATCAATTTAACTGAATTGGCAAATTGACCTTACATATGAACATTACAATAACATCTATTGGATGCTAACAAATTCACCAACTAACGGGCTATCAAATCTCCTATATGTATTTTGTTAAACGTACGGATAAAATAAATTGGAGTTAAATACTTAATTTCAGCTTTCAAGCGTAACAAAATTCCATGATACAATTCCAGTGCGCGTTGAGTTCGCTTCGTTAACACATAAAGTATGTTAATATTGTTAATGTATCTACATAATATAATATTAAAATAAAAAACTGGGACGTATCGGTTTTTTTTGCAGCAGCGTGGTCGTAATGTTAAGTAATGGAGTTTCTCAGTTCAATTTTCGTCTGCTTTCGAGCTTTTAAATAAATTGTAGTTTAATGAAAATGCGTTAATTTCAAATTTTGAGAGTTTAAGAAAAACTATATCGCAAAAAATAAGTATGGTTAAAAAGCTTACCTAATTGCATTACAATTGCAGATAACATATTGTATATTAATATGAATCTTTAATTATAAACATTTTCATATGTTAAATATGTATAATATTTAAATTACTATAAAAAGGGAAGGGACCTCATTCTACCACGTTGTTTCAGAGCGGGTGAGTTGCTCAACTGGCAGAATTTAATTTGACACATGCAGGCTACGAGCTGATGTTTTCATCAAACACGGCATTAATCCTAAACTCAAACAATGCTCATGAAAATTTCTGAGCTACCAGGTACTTAATTTATGTTAAAGCATCACTGGGTGCATGTTTGGATTTGAATTCGTTATATATTTTATCAGTGTTAGCTGGAGAAAGATGAGTTTTTAAAAAGCAAGTGAGTTGCTGTCATTTTATCTCTACTTGAATAATTATATAGATGATATAAGGTGCATTATACGAATTTTAAAATTCTTTTTTTAGCTTCATCTTATGTTATATAAGTAGAATTTTATATATTTTTTTATTAATTTCGTAGGTAGGTGATCCGCAAATAGACCACATGATTAGTGGTTATTGGTCACTACTGCTGAAAGATATCGGATCTGTCGAAAAAATAGTGACACTTAACGTTTTTCATCCCTGTAGTGACACTGGATCACCTGTCAAACTGTATTGTAACAATACTATGTACCACTGCTGGACGGTACAATACATATATGGTGTCTGCTAAGCTAACTTTGCACAAAGCTCTATCAGCAAGTAAATTATGTCAATACGATGCTGCATTATTCGTGTCCGCAGTGATATGGGTTAATCTTCTTAGCACTAACCGGCCAGAGATTTGACCCACAGAAGTTTATGTCATAACAGCGATACAGTTATTGTCGTTTATATGCGTAGGGACGTATTTATACCACAAATTGAGGTCACTCTGCGTAATAAAGCAATTTATATGTCAATGCATTTTCTATGTAAATATTTATGTTAGGACTTTTTCGTCTACGGAGCCGATTCTCAAGGTAAAAAACATTTTAAGAGGAATACGACTTGGATTTGTTTTACCTGGAAATATATGAATATCGTAAGGTAATTTAGAGATTCCTGGTAGAAGCATGAACAGTTATTTCTTTTTAAAGAGAATGTTTAATATGGAAGAATTAATCACTTTTAAAACTTTTAAATACTAGCGATCTAACTTTAAAACGTCGTTTAGAGAATATTTTGTTAAACATCGATTTATCTCTTTCTGTCATTATTCATTGGACATTGGACTTAACAATATTTAGATTTAAAGTCATAAAATTGTAATTAATGTCTTACATATACCTGCTAACTAATGTTATGCTGCATATGAAAGTGTGTTTGTTAGTTTGTATTTCTTTCACACGGCTATAGACTAAGTATCGATGCGATTATTTGGGTAGAGCTTACAGATCGGAACGTTATATAGAACATTGTCACGGAAAATGTACGTTTTGTGAGACAATTCCACGGCATTATTATGTAATTACACCATTTGCCTAAAACGGAGTTGGATGTAATTCAGTATAAAGAGTCTTTGATTATGGTATAATACAAAAAGTACTCGATTAGCTGTCGGGTATCTATTTTGCATAATTCTGTAATTTTCGTTTCTGACTAAAATGCGGATCGTGATTTTATGAAAATTACTTATTAGGGCACATTATTACTTACGACCAGACACTCAAATACTTAGTATTATTGTGGTTTTGTTGTAGGTAATCTATACTAATATTATTAATGTGAAAACAACTCTGTATGTCTGTCTGTATGTTGCTCTTTCAGTACCAAACCGGTAAACCGAATTTCATGAAATTTGGTATGAAACAAATTTGAACTCCAAGGAAGGTATGTCCTTTCCCTCTTTCCTTTTCCCTCCCTTGTCCCTTGCCGTCCCTTGGTTCATTTGCTACTTTTTGCCTAACAGATGACAACTAAGCCTCTAAAACGCGAGCGAAGCCACGGGCAACAACTAGTCTAGTATAACTGCAGACTTAAAGGGGTATAACATTATACTTCCTAAGGTTAAAGACGCATTAGTGATGCAATGATTTTAAGGGCAATAGAACACTAACTATTAAGTAAAATCAAAATTATTAAAATCTCACTCGATTATTTTCATTTCTCTCTCATTTCATGGCTGAACGGCAAGTCATTAAATATCTCGAAATGGATAACCAGTTTAAAGTTAATTTCAGTTTAAAAATAAGAGAGATTTCTATTTCAGTTTTTCGTATAAATTAATTTCGTTGAAATGTTATTTATTACGTTACATTATTTGCCAATAATCCGTCTATCGATGCCGTAAATAATAATATCAAGAACACTGAGTAAGTAAACAAAAACAAGATTTAATCTATAAAATGTATACCAGTTATTATACAGTAATCTAATCTCCTGCAGATGAAATCGAGGGCGATACCTAGTATCGGTACACTAAGTGTTCGTGATCATCTCCGGAGCAGACTAATGAAAAGACATCATGTTGCGATGTAATTTAGCAGAAACTAATTAGTGCATTATATAAAAGTAGAACGACAACCCTATCAGTATAAAAATGTAATAGTTTGTTTGTTTGTTATTATTAAGTTCATCGTATTGTTAATAGGTATGTTCAGTCTGGTTTCCGTAGCACACAGATGTGTACACAGTTGCAAACCCCTATTCTCTTACACCCATAATTCAGTGGGATTACGAGAGCGACGGCACAGAAGCACGGGAGATTACATATTTCCAGTTCCAGACTTCGGACCAGATAATATTAGGACTTTAAATCTATCTGATGGTAAGAAAGCAAGGTCTTGAGCATGGACATGAATGGACATGGATATAGAGGAAGGGGGCTACCAGAGAAACGATGGATGGATTGTGTGAAAGACGATATGGCTGGAAAGAATGTTACTTGTGAGATGACGTCGAAGTGAGAAGTATAGAAGTAAAAGACATGCTACGCCGACCCCGAATACAATTGTAATAAGGGCCGAAGGATGAGATTGACAGTATTTGACTCTATATTCTCGATAAAATTACATGTATTTTCAAAATATAAAATCCAGTTCACATGTATGCTTACACGTGGTACTAAATTGAACGTTGTAGGCCGCGACATATAGGACTTTTTATCTCAGGAAATGAATGGGCCCTAGGGAGCCACGGAAAAACGACCTTTATATTCAAGCTCAATGTGAACGATGTCGCGAACAGAGCCACTAATATTTTATATATAAGCTAGTATTTTAACAGATTTTACTTCGGTTCAGATTGACGTGTTCTATCACAGGAACATGTTTTCATCTCTTATTTACTTTTTATTAAAAAAAATATGTTTTTCTTCTTAAGATACATCATTTACTTAGTATCTAGGTCGCAGATTCCAAGATCTAGCATTCATAAATTAAGAGGTTCCAATCAGCATCATGGAAGTTGGCAGGACTAACAGGCCCGCTTCTAAAGCTGCTGGTCAAGCGCTTGAATTTAATCTAGTCGGATTTGCCGTACAGTTGTGTTTGAGCATACATTCGTGCACTCTAATATTATGTCTTATACAGTTTGCTAATCTTCCTTGAGAAATGCCGCCGTGGTCAAAATTTGTCCCCAGGTATTTGTCTAACATGAGCACCGAAAAAGATATGCCGCGTAAGCTATTTTTATTTTTAAACCTAAAAATAAAAATGTCGTTGCTTTTAGGGTAATAAATTAAATTCTTGAAAATTTGTTTCGAGTAAGCCGATATCGTAAGTACGGATTTAATACCAATTACTAAAGTTTAAAATTGAATATACAATATGGTATTTTTTTATTCATACTTTAATTTATTGAAAAAGTAAATATATTTCAAATGAATGATATATGCGAGAGTCCAAAATAATTAACTGCCCGTTTCAAAGTGATAAATGAAAGTGTTGGGTATTGAATAAAACCGGTAATTAAATTTCATGTGGCTGAATTCGTGGTTTAAAAGTTCAGAATATTGAGTAATATTTCCGTGGGTCACTAAGCCTTAGGGACAACCGAGACCATGACCTAGTTATAACAAACTATTATAAACAAAATGTCAACGTGAGACAACTCTTTCAACTATACAATGCTAAATAACACTGCTTCAAAATGTCGTCTCTATATAAAACCGTCAATACATCTCGTTATTTCACTTGGCTATGTCCTTAAGCTTTATTCAATAAATATTTTCATTGATATTATAAATGCGATAAGTAATTTAATTTATTTGATAATATGTATACTCAGATCTATACATTTCTTTCTTTCTTTCCTTGAAAAGTCTCAGTTTTTATGTAGAAGTTTGGAAGATGGAATTGCATTCAATTTTGTGCTTCAAAATGTATATTAACTCATTGGCCCTGCGTTAGAATTTTTGGTCATGTCGTATTTACCATCCTATTGGACTGTGAGTGTGAGGCTAAACAGAGTGCACCTGTGTTTACGCAAACACTTCGTAGTTAGCTGGTCTCCCTTGAGATTGGCCGGCTCTGCCGAAATTGGTCAGATGACATAAAATTACGACAATGTTGTTAATATTTCAGACATTAAATATTTATCCGATTACCAAGAAGTTTTGCACACGTTGTCGGTAAAGGCAAAGCCATAAGTATTTAAAAAAGGACTTACATCCTAATTACCTTTTATTTACTATTAGTTTAGAATGAATGCTTATATTTTTCAATATTTATGATGTGTATATAGCGTGGAATTCTATTGTCTAAAAATTTTGTTATATTTCTATTTGAGAATAAAATGTTTCTCAAACAGGCAAAGCTTGTATGACTCTGCAAGTTCTAGCATGTATGACGAGCACGCAAATCAACAATACGAAAAATGGAGCCACGCCTATAAGTAGAACGATTTAGAAAAAACATTTCCATAGTAACTCAAAAATGCTTGTTTCTCTAAAAATATACTCCAACACGGTATTTTTAAATGAAAATAAACGTTCAACATTCTTATTATGCACTGCGCTATACACTTATTAAACACAGTTTAACGTATAAAATCATAAATATGAATCATGTTTAAAATTAGCAAAGAAATTTTTAGTAAATTTTCTTTGTACCAGACATCTGCCGTAATGTCAAAGTGTTTACATGACGTAAATCTTAACCGATGATACTGACTTCAAACAGTGGCCAAGGATTATTGAATTCATGTGCTTAGTTTGTATTTAGAATGAATCTCGTGCTCGCTGTTGAAAGGTCATCCTGAGAAATCCGCACTTGACAGATAAGTCACATGAATTAATTAACGCGAATTGGAACAGAATCGTGGAGTAAGCTCCAAAAAAACCTTTTCAATAAAAAAATTAGAGGGGATCCTGGCCCTGCAATTGGTCAGCTACTTTTGATTTAGATACTTTACTTTAACCACACAACTTTATATGAGATGGAATATTTTTGTAAATAAAGAGTAAAGAGTATGCGTAGCTTACTACGTATATTATGCGAAAATCAAAAAGAGTCAAATTTAAATAACAATTATTATGTAAGCACTTCACTGGCATATATCAAATGAATGTAAATTATGCTAAATCACAATCCAATTATTTGTTTATACCCAAACCTTTTAATAGCACAAATTTCAATATTTTTATTATTTATTTTTACTACATTTTTTTACCGCTTCACACTAGGGCTTTATACCGTATTTTTTGTAGTTTTCAGTAGTGAGTTTTGTTTTTATTCAGTGAAGCGAAAACAAATCCATTAGTAGATATGGCAGACCCCATTGGAAAACTGCAATTTTTAGTTTGGCAAAATCTTTGATAAAATAGAAGCAATCACTTATATTAGCAATGAAATTTAAAACAATGTTGTGTAATTCGTATTGACTTTGTAAAGAATCAGACGTAGACACAGCAATTGCAGAATTTTTCAGTGAAAATTTACTATTATGTTACAAAAATAGTTTAAGTATAGGTATACTTTTTGTGTTTACACGAAATAGATATCGCGTGAGGAAACGCAAGGAGAACAAAGGTATTTGTAGAAAATAAAAAATATCTTTAACTTGCTTCATTTCATTTATTTCCCGCCTTGTAAAATTTTAGGTCGATGACGACCATAGGTTTGTCAGTTCGAAGGGATGTAGAAGTATAAAGCTGACGTTGTGATGGCCCTTGCTCAAGCATCTGTTAACCGATGATTGCGGGTTTACGATTACTTCTGAAGTTTAATAATTCAAGAACATTTTCCTATTCCTAAATCCATTTATTTCAAGTACTTTAAGAATCTGTTATTAAATGTTTAAAATTTAACTTCATTCTGAAGTTTAAAATACCACAAACGTCAACTTCACAAGTTTAGTCATCAAGAAAAATGGTGTTTATTGATTTATTTTCGTGGTCGGGAATTTAAAGAATAATATTATAAATATATTTAATTCAAATGGTTATTTGTTTCAGACGATTGATAATATAAATTAATTTAATGAGAGTTATATTAGATACTCCAAAGATTTTAATGTATATTTGTATTAAATTTTAACTTGTGTCTTCTTTTTTGTTTAAGGTTTTAGATCAAATCCAGTACGTAGCGTTGCGATCCGTTTCCAACATCTTTGTTTGTTGTTGATAACTGTTGCAATTATTAATAACTTAATTTTTTTAATGTACACATGGGGGTATTTGACCTGATTGCACAAAAAATATTAATTATTATTGAAAGTAAAGTAAATTATTGGAAAATATGATGATGTCCACATACATTTGGATACTTTTATAATTGTTCTATAGGAAAATTTCATTAATGGTCCGAAGCATAATTAACCAGGTAAGTGAACGAGAGGTAATTTGCTCCAGGCAAAATGAGGCCACATCTATTTTAGCTAAGTGGATGCTTTCTAGTCACGAACAGGAATCATTCCAGTCAAATCAAATAATTATATATTTCGAATATGCACGTCTTATAGTTATGGATATTTTAATTTAGTTTAAGAAATTATGCCATTAGAATGACAATGTATATCCTTAGTAATATGTTTATTAATTCACTTACCTACGCCGCTTACTCTGTCAAGTTAGTTCAAGTGAAATAAGTTATTGTTGGATGAATAAGTAGCGGTATACCTGACATTTCAACTTTGAAAGTTTCACCTATTCAAGTCTCTAAGTGCAGGATGAATTGCAAGGACATAAGTCCTTAATGGGTTCTATTTGCGGTAGCAGTATACGGCATATAAGAAATAACTCATACAGATTTTTGGTCGGATGTTTTCAATTTCAATTTCGTTGAAGTAAAAACAATATCTATTTACATAGCAATTGTTGTCGTTACAAATCGCTTTTAAGCCAATATTTATGATTATATAAGAATTATTGTCATTAAAAATTTTATTTCCAAAAATTTACTATTCAATTCATGACGTCATGGAATAGTGGCATGAATGCTAGTAGGAATTCATCTTTAAATCGCAATTTCAATCTCTCAATTCCGTCTGAGCAAAAAATGAACCAGCCTTTTCAGCCAGCCAGCCCATCGTAGAAGATATATTATGATTATTAATAAATTAGGAAGGATTTTTTTGAAATGCTATTGTATTAAACTTACGCCAGGAGATGCGTTGCCTTTAAGAATTATTTGTGCTGTATGAATCGTGAATTTTATGTTATTATGTTGAACTATTATTGATTCTACATCATGTAAACAAAATTTTATTTTTAACTAACCTATTTGGGGATATCATTTTATTCACGTAAGAATTAAAAATAGTTACTGTACATGACCATTGACATTTATTTATATTTGATACATGTTTAAATCCAATTCGTATTATTGGTTTATCGTGTGGATACATTTAATACAGTCTAAAGGAAATGCATATAGTGTGTAGTGGTTTAAGATTCTATAAGCTTGTATTGAATCAAAGAATTCTTTTTCAATCGACATCTCCCAACACTGTTGTTCCAGCAGAGTGCTGCCTTATTGAGTTAAGAACAACTTGAAGTTAGTTCGTAGTCTACCTCACAGATAACGGATACGGTTCTCTATTGTATAAATTGTTTCAAACACAATTACTATGAAACTTTATAAAAGGACGTTAGCGTAAATTTGACCGACTTCCGTTTTATTTAGATTTCAATTATTTACTAAAATATTTGTTTTTGGTGTTCTATATCATTTTTAAATAGTTAACGATTGTTTTGGTGGTAAGAACATTCGTTTTTTAATAGATGATTTCAGGTTCAAACTCAGGCACGTAACAATGATTTTTTAAAGTAAATTAATGTTTATATTTTTTATATTCAATTTGTCTTTAATGTGTCCGGCTGTAAAGGTAAACATCAGGAGACCTACATATGATATTTATATAAGTTATATAAAAACAAACAACTACATGTATATCCACCTGCCCGAAATAGAGCAAGGAGGTGGAGTCAGTTTTGGCAGCCTTTTCCCAGCCTATAACTCTTTGTGTCAGACTAACCCATCAGGGATATTTACAAAATATTCAAAAAAGTTTTCTTTGCAAATTGATGTGAGTGTAATACTTAAACGTAAAATACGAAATTTTCTTTAAATATGTGTCTCACGTAGTTTTAATTAAACACAACGTGATGTACATAAGTCGTGGCATAAGTGAACTTCAGACGATAAGCAATTCTGTCGAACTATTCGCACGGCACCAAATAGAATTTGGCACGACATATTATTTAGTTAAAACTTTTAAGAAGTGAGCTCGCTCCACATTGTAGTCACGTATATATGCTTAGGAAATGCTATAATAGAATAAAAAATTGGAAAAATATGATTATGATAGTTAAGAGATTTCTTGTTCTAGAACTTTGAGGGATATTGAAGGGTATTAAGGGTAATGTTAATTCGGAAAGGGATTATGTACAAAATAACGGCCCTTGATGATGCTTCTGAAGGTCTGTTTTGACATAAATCGGCTTCAAAAATCGATACAGTGACAAATCGAATCAATACAAACCTATCGCCCTCATAATGTGTGCAACGGACAGATCAAAGCACCCAATCAGTGAATCCATTCAACCTAGATCTAATGATAACTATTCGAACGTCTGCGATAGGTTGTTTTTTTATTTAATGGAAATGGCATTTTAAAACGAAATAAATAGTTACTTGAAAAACACCGTAAATAACTTAGTACATATGACAAAAATGAAAGGAAATAGTAAAACATATTATAAACGCGGCTTCATCTCTGTTCAAAAGAGTAGGGCTCGATTCAGTTTGTCCTTTTCTAAACCATGTCTAAAAAATGAAGAAACAAACAAACCCTATTTCGCACTCATACTATTTTTAGCATCCGAAATTGAAATTATTTATGGGAAATTATATATTACAATATGCAGCCATACCTGCTACTTCGTGCGCGTTTAAATTTAACAAAAATGTTATTCCTGTAACCTAAGTTACTCTTTATTACATTAGCTTCCTGCCAATGGAAGACTCGTCAAAATAGGTCCAGCTGTTTCGGAGATTAGCAGGAACAATCAGACATACAGGTTATTTTAAAATAACAAACAGACATTCCAATTTTATTATATAAATTAAATAGACTATGTTTTATTTGTTTGTAATTATTTAATTACAGAAGCAGTAATATTGTTTTCTTTTTCCATTTTACTGGAAGTAAGTCTTAAAAGTGATTAGTTTCTAATGGCCAACACGATTAACAGTGCAATTTAGAGTGGAACGCACTCTGAATTGCACTGAAATACTATTTTCCTATTTCTTTTCTTATTCTACTGATAGAAATAAAAATATATAATTTATATTATTTCTTTAATCAAAACGAACAGCCTTTGATGTTACTAAATTAAAAATGATTCTCGTACATCTCGATAAAAGGAGAGGCCACATGAAATTGACTAAAATCGCGTTCGAGTAATTTCACAAAAAAGACTCGCTGACGAGTTTGACATCTATTTGTACTTCCTCAACTGACCTACATATCCGACCTCTCCTGTTGAAAGTAAACTTTATATATGACTTGTATACCCACGCTTTACGACGTAGTAAATGACAAACTATGTACTATATTTAAACGGGTCTGAAATTTAAATATGCGCAAGCTGCGTTCGTTGGTACTTATATAAACCCATCTATCTATATGTATAAATGAGATACCTATATTACAAGAAATTAATTGTCACTGCAATGATTGTAAACAAACTGTTATCTTTATAAACGCCACAAATTTTTTTTTAATATAGTAATCATCTAATACATTTGTTTTTAATGTTTTGTATATTTCTTTTTCATTTACGCCTCCATTATCTAGCTATATTATATTAGTAGTCATAGTCTACACAATAGCCTACATCTAACAGGCCACGAATAGATTAAGTTTTTATATTTCTGCTTAGAACAAAAGCATCGCGTATAATCTACAATTGTTATCGGAATTCAATTTATCGAATACCTATTCCGTCTTTATGTGCGCAGTCAGCACCGTGGAGGATTTATGGAAACTACGCCTATCTCCTAGTAAGAACGGTACTGACCTGAGTCGAAGCCAATGAACCATTAACTGAGCTGAAATGCCTCTTTCTATTTCGGAGACGCGTGGGTGTTTACATAAACTGATTAATTTACTCGAGTGTAATAAAATTAGCTTTAAGACAGTGTGCTGGAAACGAATCAAAGTAATTTATAACAATAGAACATTACATTCGCATCGAATATTAAACGCCCAAATTACGCGAACCAATTAAAATTAAGCTATCTTATCATCAATTGTATAATACCGTTATATATTAATAGTTCAGGTAACTTACAAAATTTCGGTTCTATGCTATGAAATATAGAGGAGTTTCATCGTCTGGGGCCATACCTGGGTAAAGAATCAGCTCATAGCTACCACAAAAAAAAATCATAATAACTCAATCGCCATGTAAAATTTCAATTACGTAGACTAAGAGGAAGTGTTTTTAATTCGGCTTGCAAGATTTGACCTGAATAAACTATCAAACAAACATTCCAAGTTAAATAAAAGCTTGTAAAATCGCTGACAATGAAGGTGATACGAGACAAGTCTAAGAGCATTTTATTTGCATTGCCAATGATGTTACGTCGACGTGACTAAGCTGTCACGTCCGGTGGATAGCGAGATTTATTAAAACGTGTAATTGGACGGAGTGGTTCGTTGGAAAAATTTAATGAACGCGAAATTCACTCGAAGGAACTCCTTAAGTTTAACATCAAGACGTGCGTGATCGTGCATTGTACTAATTTCCGTTTCATTTACAATTCACTTTTGTGCGTTGCTTTTGGTAATTGCGAGGTCACGGTAATAAATTACAGGGGAATGTAAGAAAACCTGTTATTAAATTTGACTTACATCGATTTATAACAGTTACTTTCTATGTCTATCAAATCCGATTAAAATCAAATGTTTTCATTCAACAAGATATCATATTATTATTCAGAAGATAGATAGTGTTTTGTTTTAAATCTATTTTCATACATATTTAAAGCATATTTCGAAAGTGTTGAAAATTCAATTTGAAAGTAAAGAACGAGACAATACGTTATCGATTATCATAATACATCAATCATCAGTCATATTTTCATTAATTCGATCATTCATGTGTATACCTATATACTTATACAGATTATAGATGGTTTGCGGAAAGTTCTTTTTTTTTGCTTCTTTAGACTGTCTCGTACTGAGTCTCGACTGTTGTTTAATTACTTAAGATTATGCAATTGGTAGGTGTTTTCTGTCAAGAATAATTAATCTCTCAAAATCTCAATTATCAATCTATCAATATTCAGGTGTTAGCAAAGCACGTAAAGAAGTCTTGTGCAAAATCAAATCGGGTTATAAAATGAAAGAGTTTACGCATACGAGTATATGCTTGCACTGTAATCATCTGGTTATTTAGCTGAGTTAGTCTTTGTAAATATTGGCTACTGTGGCCGGTATAACAACACTGTCCTTTGACTTCTGATTAACAAGCTATTTATATATTACACATCTACGATGAAGTCACTGATATTAAATGCACTTTGTCATTTACGAGAATATTATTATTTGATTCACAATAATTATTGTTATCATTCATGAATATGCTTCGATTTCATTTTATACATTAAACAATATATGCTTCATTAATATAAATATTTGTAAATCGTGTTACCCCATCAAAGTCACAGTCTAAATTTCGAAAACAAAATAATAAATAATTCTTAATTCCCCAATTAAATCTTCAATCTTGTTGTTATTCTGTTCACAAGAGAAGCCAAGTTTCCCAATTTCAGATAGCAAATAAGAGATATCGAATTGCGTGTAATAAACAAACTTAAAATGAAATCTATCAAATACCGTCGATCGTGCTTATTTTTTATGGATAATATTTCATACACAAATTTAAAATTACATTCAGTATTTTATTAAAATATTCAATATTATTAAGATAAAATGGAGCCAGTATTCCTACATAAATAAAGTACTACGAGAACCTTGTGAAGTCGTCAAGTTATTGCATAAGTGTTTTGCACTTTCTTTTGAACTGACGACATTAGTCGGAAGTAGCAAATTTTCCTTTTCCTTAAATTTTTATATGTTAGAAAGTTCTCCTTTGACGAAATTAGTTTTAATTCAATGAAGAGTTTTTTTTTTCATAGCTAGCGTACATATGTACTTAATGTAGTTTCTTTTTAAAATGAAGATATCTTTGGAACTAGATGGAACATCTTGCTACGAATGTAATATAATTAAATACAAACAGCTACGTACTGATGTATGTGTAATGTGTATACATCGGTGACTCACACAATTGAGCACTAATACTACATCTAAGGTTACAGTTTATACGAGTCCCTTTAATTTGATAATTTAAGCCAATTGATAATCTGTTAAATAAACACGTGTTCTCGTAACTGACCACGTCTCGTATGTCGAATCAACAAGCAGGTCGGACAAATTTGTCATTTTGACGTGCGGCGTCAAATTGCCGGGATCAAATTTCAGGGCGTTGTCACGATGCCACCCTTTCATTGTAAACATTATAACAATGTGGCTTTAGTCTATTTATATGATTCTGTTAAAGGATATTTCGAAATTAATTTATTTAGAAAATAGTACACAAACTCAACTAAATTATATAGAATAAGAACACACATAATGCATCAACATAAGTGGTATTGTGAATAACCTTAGCTATTCCCTACGTACGTGAGATCTTCTAATTAATAACTCATCCTTATGCACTGATTCTATTAGACTGAATAAGAGAACACTGATTAGACCCTAATAACTTAATTATTGTGTGGAAAAAAACGAAAACATTTTTGCAGTGGATAGGCTTATCGCAAACGTCACATGTAGAAACATGTATAAAATTCTTTTGAAATGTTATTTTATTCACAATTTCTCCACTTTCCTTTCTATCATAAAATGCGTTTCAATCGTGTCGACATTCAACTGTATAAAGACTTTGCTACTTAAAGTGTTGTCAGAATTTCTTAAATTGACTTAATAAAATGAAATTATGATATCATTTACAGAAGCTTTAAATTGCCTTTAGAGATTAAAGTTATGCACGAACAAGTGTAATCCTATTTTAATACTAAAAACGGGACAAAACGCCTTAAAGGACTGATGAACTAGCGGTGTTAGTATACTTCGTCAAAAAGAGTTAAGGCAAGCTACAAAGATGATATTTCTCTTTGAAGCTGAGAGTCAATTTATAAAATTACTTTTGCAACATATACTTACAAACATACTTTATATGACATCAATATAACGATATAAATACAACACTCGTGTCTTCTTATAGCTGTTATCCTTTGAAATATTAGTAAGCTTTGTGCGAGGTTGGGTTAGTTTATTATATTTAGTTAATTATATTTCAATACATTAACAGCTAGTGAATTCTGCTGAACAAAGACCTTGTCTTATTCCATTTCTCCTTCAATAACAATGATGAAAAGTTAGAGCAAAAGATTGCACGTATTTTACATTAAAAGCAATAGTAAAAATACATGTACATATATCACCTAAGACATAAGTCTTGTGTAATTTGAATATGGAATCCCTTTTAGTTTGACAGGAGGTATTCTGTCATTTTGCCATTTCTAGGAACGTCATAAGTTAGACTGAGGTTTCAATTAAACATGCGATGCCTTGAACTAATTGCTGCAACTCCTTTTATTGCTGAAACTAAATTCAGAGACATGCAATGCAAGATCGAGAAATGCAATATAACTTATAGTTATAAACATAGCTTTTATGAAACTAGGTTGAAGGGGTTTGCGAGCCACACAGCAATACTTAGTATTGTTGTGTTCCGGTTATAAGGATGACTGAGCCGTTTGTGGTATATTTGTGGTCGTGTGGTGGTCACCAGTTGTCATCAAGTGGCCCAAATACCTTTGTCCGTCAGTATAAGTAATAATTTTTATTTTTAAAAAGAAATTTAGATAGGGATGTATTTACTCGAAGTTTCGATAATATTATACCAGTACTACCAATGAAACATTTACTATAATCGGGATGAAATTTAGATGTTATCTTATCTAAATACTTCTCTTAAAAACATATTATTTGTTACAATGTATAAATGAATTATCTTTTGCCAAAGATCTTGTTGAAAGAGCTGCAGGATCTGCATTGCGGGTAGACGACAACAGTCGTATCCTAACAGGATTATTAGTTCTACAATTAATCCAATAATGAGAATATTTAACCTTTGCACAGCATATCATTAGCATATGAAAAAGTGAGTAATTATTTGTAAGAAGTGAACATTTTTGTTACATATATTCCTGTTTTTTCGGCCAGTTTGGAGTTTTTTTTTTAAAGGATTATAGATATTTTTTTAACTAATATGCCATTTTAGTTAAAAATTGGGTTTTCGCATATTATGAATTTGTAGAGAGTGAAAATGCTTTCAGAACTATCTATTACATTAACTACTAACGGGACCGGCGTTGTAGGGGAGAGTAAGATGTTCATCTGTTACTGTCATTTAAATATTGAAATTAAATTATATGTGATATTTTAAATAGTAAGTCAAGGGAGTATTATTTATTTTACATTCATTATACATATCGAACATAAAATACGAACATGTCAAGAGAAGTAAGCATTAAGGTAAACTCATTAGCCCCTTCACGATTTTATTCAAATACTTTAAAGATCCAAATTGAAAAATGGTTTTGAAAAATTGAGGCAATATTGATTAAGATAAAACGCTTTAAATAAATACGTTAATTAATTTGATAAGAAAAAAATTGCACGACTATAAATTGAATTATTTCAATCGTTTATTTTTATTTATCTAATAATGGTATCATGTAAATGCTGTGTCTTATATATAAACGGTATGAAATTTTAAATACCTGTGATATCTAAAACTTCATAAAAATAAGATCTTCAAAGTATTAAACATTAATATTTCTGCAGGGCTTTGGAATAAAGGTGACACTAAGTCTATTAAGTGTCTTCAGCTGAATAGGGATACAACGTATGGGAGGGAAAATAGTCGTTCCTATAAATAGAGTATGTAAATACATAACAAGATCATGCCTTTCAAACTTGTTTAATATAGAATCACTTGCTAATCTTCTAATAAATTACACAATATTGTGGCTATCATATTATATAATCAAACGATACTATATTAATTAGCCTAATTTGTTTATCACTGACATGGATTCCACACAAATTTGCGCTACTTTAGTTAACTAAAGTCGTAAAACTACTGGCTACAAGCAAAACAAAAAATCAAACTGAGTCTAAGGCTTCATATAGAAGTATCATTAACCTAGTTTTGTCTTAGAATTTATAATGCTTGTGTTAATTGTGGTTTTCCCCGCTAGGAATACAAATTTGCTAGGACGTTCATTGCCGTCGTTAATTTTTTTCAAGTCCTTGCATTTCATTAACCTGTCACAAATGTCAGGCCCATTTGCTACTAAGTCGTGTAATTAATTAAACAAAAACATAAAAAATACTTTCAAATAATGTTAAGACCAAAATATATAAATGAAATAATAAAAATGTCATGACGTAGGAATTAATATAGGCTCACCTATGTTGTTCTACGGTCTAACCGCTTAAATATTTAGGTCAACAACGCGAATTCTATAGCTGTCTCTTTTATGTAACAAACGTTATGACTAAGAAGAGCTACGTTGAAATTTAAAAATGGCTACAATATAAGGATCGGATTCTATACAATGTATTTGAAACAGAAAACGTATACAATTTTATCTGTACAACTGAGATTTACTAAAGATGTTAACGAACGACAAAATTACATTAAAAAATATAATTGTTGTTATTAAAATGTGATAAAACGAAGGAAAA
The DNA here is from genome assembly GCF_905220365.1 of Vanessa cardui. Classification (NCBI taxonomy): domain Eukaryota; kingdom Metazoa; phylum Arthropoda; class Insecta; order Lepidoptera; family Nymphalidae; genus Vanessa; species Vanessa cardui. Next base: position 4,194,558 of record NC_061124.1, read on the forward strand.
GGGTGAGACAAATATTTTAGTAAATTTTAACGTATATTGAAAAGTAGTACGATTATGTTTGCATCTGCATTTTAAAATGAATGATGATAAAATTCGTTTTCTTTTGCATTTGTGAAATGTGGAAAGCTTTTTGATTTCAATGTATCTTTAATTTAAATCAGGATGGTCGAGAATGGATATCTTATTTACTTGATATACCTTCAATAATGAACAAGTACGTTAATATGTATTATGAACCACTTTGTTATAAAATTTAGTTAAGCAAATCCCAAGGAACATTGCATTACCCTAATAAGCATTCAGATTTTAGAAGAATTTTCTAATTATGTAACCTTATTATGAAGTTTAAACACTGTGCTACGAAATTTCAATTTACGCTGCAATGTTCATAAATCCAGATTTTGGGCTATATACTTACTCCAATAAACCCAGTTTCGTAGAGATTACCTCTGAAATATTATGACACTCTTAAATTTTTTAGATGAGCTTTAATAAAATCTACCGATATAGGACTTTACACTCAGTAAACTTTTTTTATTACTTTGGTTACGCTTCTTACATGGTAAATCACCTCATAATATGTAACACAACTTTTTAATTTTAAGACTTAACAAAATATATTTACTATATTAAATTTTAAGCTTGTATTAGGAGTGGAATTGGTCAGTGGATCTCAGTATCAAATATGCAACATTCCAATTTATAGGTCGCCCGTAAGCAATTGAGCGAGTGCCACGTGTAACATGATATTGTGATGCCCAACGATATACGAGCAATATTCGGCCTTAATATATAGGAGTTTAAAAAATTAAAACAAAATAAAACAAAAAAAAAACGCCTGGTATAAATAACATTATCATTTCAAAAAGTTTCCGTGGCACGCTGTCGGTAACATTTGAAGCATTTTTGTTCAAATGTTTTTCCTCTCTACCTTCAAATTCCCACGAATTGAAGATATACCGTCAATTGGTTGGGACAACAGTCGTTTTTGAGTAGAAACCCGGACCTTGGTGCATGAAGTTTGGTCCGTCCAGTGAAAGTTTTTTTATACTGTTGATGCTGAACTGTTTTGACGTTATTTGTAATCTACAGCATAGTCACGATTAAATAGTTTTCAATTTCATCTGAATCACGCACGAAGCGGTGACATTACTTCTTATCCGGTGAGAGATCCTTCAGTTTACGTGATTTAATGAAACAGTTATATATTCAGTGACCGTAATTTTGTATACATTCAGCAATCAAAATCAAGAATAAAGACGAGTCCACAATTATAGTTGATCTTACGAGTACACATAAGCCCGACGTTTTACACGAACCTCAAATGTATGTAAACCTTTCGTTTATCATTAATGGGATAACATTTTAATATATCTTCACCCAGCATTAGAATACCGATTTAAAGTGTCGGTGTAAATAAATAATATGTTATGCTATGTTATAGTAAGTAAAGTAAATATTTCATAATTTGAAAACAAAAATTAAAACATTTCAACATTATTAAAGTTTTAACATTTTGTCTTATTGCCGCTTATAATTAAAAAAATTAGCCAGTTCTGTCACAGGAATAGTGTATTTTTTGATGAGAAATCAGTATTGCGACTCATCAGGGAGATACCGCTAGAATTGTTATTTGTACATAATTAAGGTCTTAATGTAAATGATTCCTATTAGAAATTAAAAGGCAAATAAAGTTAATTTATTAAAAAAATCTATTTATTGTTATTTATAAATTCGTGTACACTAGCGTAGCTTATAAACATACTGATTATGTAAATTCGTGTTTAGGGATTTAGTTTAGGGTTGGGATCCGCAAAGAGAATCAGAGCTGATTGTGTATGCGTAATATACTTAACCTTAATGCTAATTATCGTCCTGTAATTTCATCGTCATTTAGCGCATATTTTTCAACCGACTTCAAAAAGGAGGAGGTTATCAAATCGTCTGTATTTTTTTTTTTTTTTTTTTTTATGTTTGTTACCTCTTAACTTTTTACTGGGTGGACCGATTTTGATAATTTTATTTTTTTCCGATGATGGTATCCGTATGAAAACTATAAAGGATTATAAAATTATAAAGGATATACTTTAAGGGTAGTTTGGTGAAAGTTTGGTAAGGTTCTGAGCATAGGATCCATGACAAATTAAGGGAACGGGAGGGAACGGAACAATTCTGAGGAGCACGTTAGCAATACTCGGTCGAATCTTTTATTTATGGGTTACTTGGATATTTGAATCACCTTCCGGAACGTGGTTATGTTCTTGTAATTGTCATAATCGAATATTATAATCAACTAGCGACCCGCCCCGACTTCTCACGGGTGCAATACTGATACTAAAAATATACTAAAGAATTTGTTTATTTACGACATCACATTGCAAACTTCTAAAATAGTCAGTGTTTCTTTACTATATTGTTCATTTATTATATACACAAACCTTCCCCTTGAATTACACTATCTATTAAAAAAAACCGCATCAAAATCCGTTGCGTAATTTTGAAGACATAAGGACAGAGAAAGCGACTTTGTTTTATACTATGTATTGACGGAACTCCTAAACGGCTTACAGTTAGGGTGCGATTTGGGGCAGAATTTCTTACTGTCTTTAATCAAATTATGTGCATATGATGAGATGTCATATGATGTATATATACGACATAGCATACGAATAGCTCTTTTGCAAAGTTTTTTTACTGAGGTCGATTACAGTTCATTCGAGGGATCCTTGTAGTTTATGCCGCATGACGTATTAAAGCCGCATTTTCGAAAGTCTATTTTTGCTTTATTCGAAAGTTTCTTTTGAAATTGTCCCCGAAGTAGTTTCTGATTCATATAAACGGCACGCTTAATCTATCCATATTAAGAAAAAAATTTTACTCTACATCAGCTTCACTTAAAATCAAAAAATAAATAAAATTTTAACAAAAAGAAAAACCGACTTCAAACAAAACACTATTTTAAAACAAATAAAAATGCACTAAAAAGCAATAAAAATAATTGCATATTTAACATATTTTTGAGAGTCCTCCTAGGTAAAATGAAATGAAAAATATTAGACTACTTAAAAGTAGGTTTACGATTATATAATGTAGTTATAAGTATTGCTATATTTGGAGTCGGTGTCAGCCAACCTATACTATATCTATCAAAAAACAATACGAGAATACTTTAAGAAATATGTTTCTTACAAATTACCTTTTATACGATATTATACTGGGTCAATCAAGAGGCTCGTATCGCTTCTTTCTTTTGATTGTTGAAGCGTGTGCCCGTGGCTGACACCGGCTCCAAATATAACAATAACTATAAACTACATTATATAATCGTAAATCGACTTTTAAGTAGTCTAATATTTTTCATTTCATTTTACCTAGGAGGACTCTCAAAAATATGTTAAATATGCAATTATTTTTACTGCTTTTTAGTGCATTTTTATTTGTTTTAAAATAGTGTTTTGTTTGAAGTCGGTTTTTCTTTTTGTTAAAATTTTATTTATTGTGAATCAATTAGAACAATTACTCATCAAAATATTCGTCATAGTCCTTTATTTCTTTTTATATTCGCGAATGAGTGCAGAGCCGATATGGCTCAGTGGCTAGAACGCGTGCATCTTAACCGATGATTACGGGTTCAAGCCCAGCAACCACCGAATATTCATGTGCTTAATTTGTGTTTACAATTCATCACGTGCTCGGCGGTGAAGGAAAACAAAAAAAGGAAATCTGCATGTGTCCAATTTCATAGAAATTCTGCCACGTGTGTATTCCACCAATCCGCATTGGAACATCGTAGTAGAATATGTTCCAAACCTACTCCTCAAAGGGAGAGCAGGCCTTTAACCCAGCAGTAGGAAATTTACAGGCTGTTGTTGTTGTTTTTGTTGAATTAATGCATTTTAAAAAATGTCTCACCTAAACGACATACATACAACGCAGCGTACCTTATACATCATAGTAATCCATTTGACAATAGTCGGAGCGGCAACGCTCCGTCGTCGAAACGCGCGGCAGAGCGTTGCACAGTACTACGCACCGTGTAAGCGCTTAGTATCCCTTGTAAGGTTACATACATTTGGTTTAATACGACCGCAATCGGTTTAGTACAGTAGTAGTGAAACCGATATTATAGATTGCAAGTTCAATTTAATATTAATATTAATTTACTCAAAATAAATCACTTATTAAATCTTTGTATAGTGTAGAAAATTTGCGGGTTCTAGTTCCTATTTAGTTAATATCGGACTGTTGTCATGGTTACCGCAGTGAAAGACACTTTCCATGTGAATATTAACATAAAAACATTTTCGCTCTACTAATATTAAAACATATTCGTTGTTCATAGTGGGCTAGCAAATTTGTTCAAGCAATGCGGATTGTAAAGTGAATAATAATTACCGTCATCGACTGTGATTGAATAGAGTAGCTTAAAAATTTATATGTTTTCATTCACAAAAATGTATAAGATAAATGAAAATTTATGTTTGAATCGAAAATTTGGGTTAAGGCTATGTTATAAACTTTAACAGAAAGAGTAAAATAGTAAGTAGTTCAGTAGAGTTAAAGGTAATTGCCCGCAAAACAATATTAATAAAAACTTTACATTTTCGGCATATTAGAAATAAAATAAAATACAAGCAAACAATGTTATCGGAAGTGTTGTTGCTATAGGAAATTTTGGAAAAGAAAACAGTTACTTGAATCTTATTAAATAAGATAAAAAATAAGAGGTAGCGTATTATGTTATTCTATGGAATACGAAATACGGCATTTAAAAAAGTGAGCTTAGAACGGATATCCGTTTACAGCGAAGAGTTTTCGTTAATCTCAATTGTTTCAGTAAACATAAGGTTCCTGAAGATGTATTGATTGTCACGTCAAGGCAAAGTTGCGCTGCAATTTATAATCTTTTCCGAAGTCTTATTTTAAACGCGAATATTTTACAAACCTTGAGCATCTGTTTACCTCAATGATACTCGTACGGGTATATTTTAGTTCGATAATACAATATATAACAAACTAGTTGTGGCCCGCGGCTTCTTTCGCGTTTTAGGGGTTTGGTTGTCATGTATTAGGCAAAAAATGTAGCCTATGTCCTTCTCTGAAGCTCAAATTTGCTTCATACGAATTTCAACAAATTCAATACAGTGGTTTGGTAGTATACTTTCACATTTACAATATCAATATAGAAGTACATATAGATTAAATCAAGACTGCTTACATATAATCACAAAATAGTATATTTGATTTTCCAGCTAAATATCTTACAATCAAAATCAAAATAAACTTTATTCAAGGGTGGGCTTTTACAAGCATTTTTGAATCGTCATTTAACAATTAAGTGACGCTACCACCGGTTCGAAAAGTAGATTCTACCGAGAAGAACCGGCAAGAAAATCAGAAGTTACACTTTTTCAACATTTAAAAAATACAGTCATATTAGTTAAATACAATTATATATGTATGTTATGTATCCTGCCTGGAAGTCAAAAGGTATTAATTCCAAGCTTTTTTATCATCTACAAAATCTTGTATCGAACGTACACGTAGATGAATACGAATAAGACACTGTCGCATCTCCCTTTTTATAGGATTTATGCAATAGCATTCTTCCTTTTCAATCTTTTCATGATTATCTAATAAATGTATAAAGTTTGATATCATCAATTGAGTTGTTATAATAATAATAATGTTTTCATATGTGCACGTTAAGTCACAAGCACAATTTTCTTGTTACGTCGTCTAATAAATCTAAAGCGTTCTCATATTTGACGGTACACAAAGTATACCGAGTAGCCTTCATTTTGTCATTTCATTACGACCAACGATATGACATGACGATATTAATAATAATATAGTAATAATTTTTGGTAATAAAATACAGAACAAAACCAAATTATAATGTTGTACTTTATATAAATAATTATATAAGCTTGGTGATAGAACTTTATGTAAACACTCCCGGGCAGGTACCATCCACTCATCAGATATTCTACCTCTAATCAGTATTACTAAGTATTGTTGTGGTTTGGTTAGAAGGCAGAAGGACAAGAGGCATGGCGGTGCATAGTCGATTATAGGTATTGTTAATTTTTTTTACAACAGCGTTGTCTACGAGTATAGTAGAGACCATTTACGGTCAGGTAGCCCATTTGCCTGTTCGCCTACCCACATAAAATACACTGTTTATAGTTCGAAAACATAACCACGATTTTGTTATTCAATATCTGTTTATATAAATAAAACTGAATGTTCATATTTTGTTCCCAAAACCAAGACACAATATTGTTATGAAAATTTGGAGTATAAGTTCTGGAAGGCTCCGCCCTCAAAAAGACTAGATTTTTTCTTTGTATGTTTATCCTTCAATATAAAAGTTTTATGTAGACCCTTATTCTACCCATGCGAAGTTGAGACGGGTATACAATCATATTATGTACAAGTTATGATTATTACAAATAACTGACTCGCAGAAAGGAAAAGTTTTTACAGGTAAGTCGAATTGGGGTCTGTCTTAAAGAAAGATTGCAACATTAGCTGAACAATTAATCTACCGTAACATATTGCTTGTAAAATGTGCGTCCTTCAATATCGAAGGTCAGATGGAAATCTCTGTGTAAAACTGCCTGTCAAATAAGGCCACGTTACAATAAAGATTTCGTTAATGTATAAACACCGTTTAATTATAGATTACTTGGCTGTTATGTTAGGGCATAGTAAATTCAGCCATATGCTAAAGTAGAGTCTATGTACCGACAGTGCAACTATATCTAAAGCTGTCTAGCTATAGTATTTATTTAGTTTTTTTTTTTATATAAATAACTTTGTTTGTAATTATTTTTAAATACAACGTCGTAACAATAAACAATCAGTGAAATAATAATTTAATTTTGTGTTATTTTTAACCGACTTCAAAAAAGAAGGAGGTTATCAATCCGTCGGAATCTTTTTTTTTTATGTATGTTCCCTGATTTCACGAAGACGCGTGGACCGATTTTAAAAATTATTTTTTTGTCTGAACGGTGGCACCTTCTAGTTGGTCCCATAATAATTAGAACAGGTTCTGATGATGTGATCCTGGAGAAATCGAGGGGAACCCTCATATTTTATAAGCACATGTACCGTGTTTTACACATTTTCTGAAGTTATATTGGCATTTGCCAATTTGTAATACTTATAATACATATATGTACTCGGACAAGGTAGGCCAGGGCATGGGATCATTATTAAGTAAGAATTTGAAGCAAAAAGTAATTAACATTTGTAGCCCAGGGATTCCATACATAGAAATGATAAACAAAATTAAGCAAACTAAATATAAGGAAAACTCTAATATTATAATTTTCTATGGAGACAGTTTATCAGTTAGGAAAAAAGATGTCTTAAAATCAATAAACATCCTTCTTGACATAAATAAAAATTATAAATGTAAATATTTACTATGTGCTTTCCCATATTCTAACTTATTAACGGAAGCACAAAATAAATACATCTATAATTTAAATCTATTTTTACATAGCATGACATGCCGTCATAGTGACGTATTTATTAATTTTGACATAAATAAATTTATATTTAACTTTAAGCTGACAAAGGATACAATGTACCTGCCACTTAAATATAAACGACATATAGCTACATTGTTAGCTTACAATATATTTGATCCAATTGTAGACACTACAATTAAAAAAAATATTATACCCTTGATTAGTAGTTGTGCTACTAACAATAATAAATTAAAAAACTAAGCAATAAGACAACGGATAAGCACTGTAAATATATTATTAGTATTGTACATCAGAATATACAGAGCTTATCCAGCAAAGATAACGAAATTGAATTATTTTTAAAGTACTATAATATTGACATATTTTGTATTAGCGAACATTGGATCTTGTCACATCAGCTACCACCTAGTATTAATAACTATAAATTGTCAAGTGCGTTCTTTAGAAAATTAACTAAACACGGAGGATCATTAATATACACAAAACAGAATATACATTGTAAAGAGCGAAAAGACATTGTGGATCTTTCAATAGAGCGCACTGTTGAACTGTCATGCGTGGAACTCGAGCATACTATAGCTATGTGCGTATACCGACCTCCACAATCGGATTTTAACCTTTTTGAATGTGTGATGGAGGACGCCCTTAAGCGAGTCTGTACTGGGCGAAAGAATATAGTTATTTGTGGAGATTTTAACATTGACATTTTAGTGCAATCTTCCATAAGTACTAGGTTCATAAATTTATTTCAATCTTATAATCTAAATAACATATTTTGTGAACCTACAAGAATATCAGCGACTTCCGCAACCTGCATAGATAACGTGTTTTGTAGTTGTGAGGCCGTTAATAAGAAAATCTTATCAAACCTTACATCAGATCACTTTGGTCAAATGGTGTCAATAGGTATAAAAAAAAATCAAAAGAAACGAAAAATCACTTGTAGGCCAATTACTGTGAAAGGTTTAATCAACTTCAATAATGCTTTACACTGTAGCCTTCCAAAATTGAATCTCAGCTCAAATGATCCCAACTCTTTATATAATTCTCTTTTACAACTAATTAATAACGAATTCAATAAAATATTTCAGTTAAAAACCTTTTATCAAAACAATGAAATGCAGTTCTCAGACTGGGCCACTACCGGTATCTATATAAGTCGAAATAAATTGTATGAGCTATATGAACTTAAGAAATATAATCGTGATTGTAAATTTATCAATTTTGTTAAAAAATATTCCAAGTTATTTAAACAAGTTTGTCAAACAGCTCGTTCGTTGCATATTAAAAATAAAATCTTAAAATCTAATAATAAAATGAAAACTACTTGGGATATTATAAGTTCGGAAACAGGTAGGTTGAAGTTTGATGCAGGGCAGTTATCCCTTAGTATAAAAGGCAAAATTGTAGGCAAAGATCTAGATGTGGCCAATGAATTCGAAGAATATTTCTCTAATATTCCTCTGAATATTACTAAAGGACTTAATGCGTCTCCTAATGACGCTTTAGACCTACTCAAATGTTATGTTCCCCAGAATGAGTTAGAATTTTCTTTTGAGAATATAACTCCGTACGAAATATTAAAAATATTTAAAACATTAAATCTGAAAAAAACCTGTGATCTTTGGGATTTATCAGTCACAATTATTAACAATGTAATTGTTGACTTGGCTCCTTATTTAGCTATAATCTTTAATAAATGCGTACAATCTGGTATTTTTCCTGATATGTTGAAATTAAGTAAAGTAATCCCATTATTTAAGTCCGGTGATAAAAATGATCCAAACAATTACAGACCGATCTCTATTTTGCCAGTATTAAGTAAAATTTTTGAGAAAGTCATGCTTAATCAATTGCTATTATACTTTAACTCGAATAAGCTATTGCATTCTCAACAGATTGGTTTTACTAAGGGTCGCTCGACTGCTGATGCGGGTGTAGCATTTGTTAAGCACATTTATGATGCATGGGAAAAGTCGCAAAACGCTATTGGAGTTTTTTGTGATTTATCAAAAGCTTTCGATTGCGTTAGGCATGATATTCTCCTAGAAAAGCTTAAATATTATGGTATCAGGGGCCCTGCATTGAAATTAATTTCCTCCTACCTTAGTGAAAGAGTTTTGAAGGTTGTGGTTAATGGTGCAAAATCAAATGGCGCTGTGGCGCAAATGGGTGTACCACAGGGTTCAATTTTGGGACCTCTCTTGTTCTTAATATATATAAATGATTTACCTTATTTCGTAAAAAATACTTGCGATATTGTACTGTTTGCAGATGATACATCCCTAATTTTTAAACTTGATAGAAAAATAAACAACTATGACGTTGTAAGCAGTGCCCTGTCGCGGGTTCTTGGTTGGTTTGACATAAATAATTTAGTACTAAATGCTAAAAAGACTAAATGTGTTTTGTTTTCCTTGCCAAATGTCAAATCAAATCCTTCTGCAATAACTTTGAAAAATGAAAGGCTTGAGTTTGTTGAGTCGACGGTCTTTTTAGGGATAACCCTTGACTCCAAACTGCAGTGGGGCACCCATTTGTATGCCCTGGCAAGAAAACTAAGTAGTGCCATTTATGCAATAAAAATAATTAGAAAACTTACGGACATAAGTACTGCTAGACTAGTTTATTTTAGTAATTTTCACAGTATTATGTCATATGGAATGTTGTTATGGGGTAATGCAGCAGAGATTGAAGTTGTTTTTATTCTACAGAAAAGAGCTATCCGATCTATTTACAATATTAGCTCCAGGACATCATTACGCGAAAAATTTAAAGAAATAGGTGTATTAACGGCTGTTTCACAATATATTTATGATAATATAATCTTTATACAAAAGAATATTAAAAATTATTCTATCAATGCTGATGTACATACTATTAATACAAGAAATAAGAATAAACTTGTAACCCCCAGTTTCCGTTTGCATACGGTAAATAGAACGTTTTTGGGCAATGGTATACGCATATATAATAAGATACCGGAAAATATAATCAATTTACCATTTTCAAAATTTAAAAATATTATTAAGACTAAATTAATAAATAAATCATACTATTCATTAAAAGAGTACTTTTTGGAAAGAAACGCCTGGAGTTAGGCTCGGGTTCCATCATAGGACGCTAATTACTGTCAATAACAGCATTGTAAATGTGTTTATTTGAAAAGAGCAACTATGCGAGTTTCTTGCCGTTTCTTCTCGCTAGAAGCTGCTTTCCGAAACGGTGGTAGTATTTGATTATTGACGATTCAAAAACGCTTCATTATGAAGTTTACTTGAATAAAATTGATTTGATTTGATTTGATTTGATTTGCTTCTGGCAATCATAATATTATACTGCTAAGCTGATGATGGAAGGTGTAAGTCCTCAATTACTAGGAGTTAGGAAATAGTTCTTTGAACATTAATATATGCATTTATACTCCTCTTCGTAGCTTTTATGAAGAGAAGTACAGGTTCTCTAAACATTTCTTTTGTTATGTTATTGTTTGGTATATCATGCTCCAGATATTTATTTATTTATTTATTTATAAGGACAACTTACAAAACATACACCATTTATAAGTTTTAAAATAAAGGTAATTACATTTTTAGCTAAGTGTTGTTTCAATTAAAATAAGTTTTATTCAAATAGGTTCAGCGCTATTTGAAAAAATCAACAAATAACCATTTGTTACTTAAAGACTTTTGATTTCTTAATTAAAAAAAAAAGAGCAAAATAAAATATAAAAAAAAATAACACCGATTTCAATAATATGTGTTTAAATCAAATTATTTTATTACTTTTTAGTTATCACTTTGAAGTCGGTGTTATTTTTTTTTTTAATATTTTATAAAAATACGGTATACCACTAATAAGGTTTATTCATAGTTATGTAAGTGAAGTGGCAATACAGTATTGAAACTGAAATTTCACAGTTAACCTTCCTCCTAACATAACATTTCAAATACTTCATTTGCATCATTAAAATAAATAAAGTTTTTAAATAATATTTCACGCAGATATTTTTATATTGAATCATTTTTTTTAGTCGCGAATATAATTTTATCAAGAGTTTAAGATACACCATGCATTTGATGAGTACCATATATTATGTATGTTATAAAAATTAACGTAATATTTGTTCGATTTGTCTAATTTATTTCGTGATAGGTTATTTCTATTACGGAGCACTATTATACCAGCTATAGCCCAGAATCTACATGGTAGTCACCGTTTGTGCCCTTTCCACTAATTTCCTCACCCTTTTGTCAAGGTTATACTACGCACTATTATCAATAGAAATATCAGTACATTGAAGCTACTACGATATTAATAAACTATTAAAATTCAAGAATGACTCTAAAAGCAAGTCAAGTGCAAGCAAGAGACGAGAGGAAAGGGTTAAATTAGAACACGCTGTGTTTTAAAAGAGAAAGAATATCGAATTCCTTTAATTAAAATTAACGACGCTAATAAAATTAAACTGAATAAGGACACTTAAAAACCTTAATATTAAAAAACCTTTTTTTTAAATTCAATTATTTTATGTAGATACATTTTCAGTACATACGAGATAATAGTAGAAATTAAAATGTGTGCAAAATTGCAGCTCTAACTAAATTTAAATGCAAGTAAAAAGTTGGAAAATATTATTCAAACATACATACATGCAGATGAAATTAAATATGTAAATTAAATATTAAAGTTAAGTTAAGAACTTTAAATTAAATTTCATATAACTAAATTTATATTTCTATAACACGAGACTGATCGAGACTCTACTCTTCATAGGGTCTAATCGCATAGATTTCGAAATTATTTTTTGCGAAAATTTATACAATATAATACAATTGTATCTACGGAACATTTGAAGAATACATTTTACTGTTATAGTTATGACAAAGATTGAAATGAAATGAAAGCCCCTTATACACATATTTTACCAATACTTATTGATTGTCAAATGAAAAATTACTACAGTTTCGGAAAAGAAAAATTCCGACCTGAGAAATACCAGCAACAGTGTCTCAGTAGGCTTCCAAATTTAATATCTGAAGACATTGTACAAAGTATTTGAAATAAATAAATAAGTCGCATATCGAACTAATCTTCAAGGTCTAATGAACACCAAATACTATTTTAAACATATTAATATACATATTTTACAGAGTAGTATCTAAGATATACAGACTGTATAATAATACTCTTCTACATTTAAATCGTGCACTTCAAAAACAATAACTTAGCCTTAACAGCTCGAATGGTTCTTACGAGAGAATTTTCCCGTTCTATAGGGTTCAGCGTCCGTTGCATCTCATTGGCTATCTCTTTGGAACGACCCAATTTGTCCTTATTTCAAAAGTAGGCCACAATTGTGACATGTCATTATGTTCTTTTGTTTTTGGTCGCGGTTTGAGTTCTTGTATACGTATGAAAGTAATAAATGTTAATATTATTCTCGTAATTATACTAACACTCGGTAATACATATTTCTTAAACGGCTTACGAGCTTTTATGAAAATGAAACGAAGGAAAATGATGTCATCGAAGAAACATTTTTGAAACACATTTATTACGGAAAAAGTAATCTGAATATTTAACGTACGAAAAGTTTTTAAAAGTCAAATGTAAAAATAAATCTTTCATTAGATCGTATTATCCTGTGAACAAGTTATTTCAATTCATTTTTAGGTCAAGTACCTTTTGAAAACCGCAGTGTAAGTCTTTCTGTGGAAAACCTCAGTTCTGGTAGTCCTAAACTGTTAATAAGTATTCTGAAATGATTTCTTTCATATTAAGTCAGGTGTTATAAAAGTTTATACGAGATTTATACAATTTATATAAATTATATAAAATTTTGAAAGGCTATGTCGTCAAAAATACCAATATTAGACAAGTTATTAAACCGTAAGTTTATTCGTTTCAATTTTACCTTTGAGTAGCTGTAGAGGTCAGATCGCAATCGCTAGGTGCTAAAACGATCATAATTACTGCTTACAACGGATTCATAGTATACGTTAAAGCAGTGATGCATAAGCTTCATTTATTTTACTAAAAAATATGATATTATTTTCTGTGGATTTAAACGTTTACAGCTTGTAAATTTTTCACGATTTCAACAGATGTTTTCATAACGGCTGCATGTTGATGATTAATAAAACACGAATGCCGAGCTTATTCTAAATTATAACCATCATAAATCAAGCAAAGGCCCTTAGTGCCACGCTGTCTGCGTGCAAGGATAGTGAGTTATATTCAGCCGTGTTATCAATTTATTTGGTGACAGGGCTTTGTGGAAATCTTTCTGGTAGGTTAGGGTACCAACCACTTATCAGATATTCTACCACCAAACCATACAATGATCTAGGAGGTGTATTGATGTTGTAAGGAATAATTAATAATTCCTGCGATAACATGTGTATATGTATGGGCGGAGGTGATCACTCACTATGAGGTGTATGTACCAGTCAGCCTATATTTTTTTTAAAACTACAACTCCAACGATAATATAGGTCCTTAAGATCGATATTTTGTTGCGAGATTTGGTCTTAGTATTTAATGATTTTTAGACAGAATATAAGTATAAAAATTGAAGTATTTTTTATTGACGTACTCTGTAATTAAAAATGCTAGAAAAGAGTAACTACCTACTGAGTTTTTGATGGTTTTCTCGGTAGTCTTTATTTTCCGAACCGGTGATAGCTTTCCATTTAATCCAACACTAACATAACGATTCAAAAGTGTTTGAATAAAGAAAAAAATGGATTTCGATATTGAGACAGTAGCGAAAACTGTAAATTTTATATGATAACATATTAATGAAGTTGAAATCGCTGCCGAAGTCTAAGCAATCCTTGTCTATTACATAAAGCTTTATAAACTTTGTTCGGAAATGTTGCATACAAAATCTGCAAAGCGCAAAGTATCGGGTCATTAATGTACATTGCAGTTTCAACCCTGAATAGCATTGGGGGTACATGCCACGTATAATATCGTTTTACGGTCAGCTCATAAAATGGCAAAGACTGATGCGTTGCAGCACCGAGACCGCATCGATCCGAAAATGCAGTTTGTGTGCACAATACTTGTTTCACTTGTTCATAGCTAAGCTTTTGTTTTATTGCTTCGCTTCTATAAAAAGTTCGTTTCGTGACATGTTATTTGATGGATGCGAATAACATGAGCTTGGTGAAATAAAGTTTCATGCTTAAATAATATTTCGTGAATACCTATACAAACATATAACTTTACGTGTCTTATTCTGCACTGAATATATAATTGGTTTAAAAAATTGGTCTTAGAGATTTACGCACAGGTTTATGTGTGACAGATTTTTTGGGACACTCTGTATATTTATTGAATGTCTTATATATTAAAGCATCATTATAATTAATAATAACATATAAAAAATAAGGCTTTAATGTAAGTGCCGTTATTTTACTTACAATTATATTAAACTCCGGAAATAAATAATGGAGATCCAGTAAAGTAATACGAGGCGGATAAATTTATTTGAGATAAAAATTATATAAATCTATATCATAAAGAATGGGTTTCTACAAGTTGAATATCAAATTTCAGCTGAAAAGTTACCCAGAGCTCTACGTTTTCGATGTTATAAGACATCCTTCCATAGAAATTTTGGTGCATTTTAATATTTTCCGTGATATTGAATTTTTAAAATCATTTCCTCCTCTATAGATTTTTTCTCTTATATCTTATATTTCCATTTTGCCGTATGGTACACACGCTCACATGTTTGGGAAAACGTTCATTTGTTTATGGTAAAGGTTTGGTTACTGATTCCAACAATACCACTCCCATTTTGCGGCAACGCACCGAAAATTAAGACAAATTACCCATAAAAACGGAAATATGTCAAAATGCATACGTATTCAATAATCAATGTTACAAAATAGTGTGTTCTGATAAGCGTATTTTTATTAATATAATGCATTTATTGTATTTGTATTGTTGATTATTATTAATTTAATAAGAAAGTGAATTAAAATATATAGTCTAGCCGTCTGTATGTTTGTTAGGAAAATTGTCTTAGAATTTAAGACGTATTACCCCTACAGCTTTTGTATGAGTCTGTAGGCACTGAGAGAGTGCGACCCTCTCATGCTGTAGCAATGCTGCTTTTTTACGCAAGGCAAAGGGCCTGTGCTTACCGCAGTGCTGGATGCAGTTGTATTTCGAAAATCTTGACAAAAACCCTACTTTTGGTTAAGTTGGTATTATGAGATGTGTTTGTTATAATTTTTCAGGAACGGGGCTATGCCGCTCAACGGAATTGGTCGAGGGATAAGGGACACCCCCTTGCCCCCTCGCCATCTCACCCTTGAGTGGCTGAATACTTAAGAGTACCCAATTTATACTATATTCATACATACCAATTACTCGACTGCGGGAAGGAATTACTTTTAAATTTCAATATCTCGAAAAGCATTCAAATCCTGTTAGGAAGAAGTCTGATAATATTGTATGAGCTTACGGATGATTTTCCTCAGGAAAAAAGATCTTCTATCAATCATTTTAGAATAGTTAATGTGTATTATTTGCGACTGCTTTACTTACATCGCGCTGCTAGCTCTTCTATGTAGCAGTTGCAAAAGACTACCCTCAGCAGCAGAGGAGCAGAGGCTCCGGGAGCGCGCGCGCCGACCATCGCGCTCCCCTCGCTCGCGCCACCGCGTCATCAGCGACTCCAAGCAAAGCATGGCGCCACCATCGCACACCATCCGCTCGACTTCACCGGAATCTTACTACGTCTATAGTAACACTTATTGAGATGATCTTACCCCTATTTGAGGACTAGCCGTTAAACTGTTACCAAGTTCGTCATTGATAGTAATTAAAGTCTCTCAAGAATATTTGGAGACAAAGGTTAACGATCCTTCGTTTAGTGTGGCATTATTATTGCATTCAATAATACCACAATCAATATTATAACTCAATTTTTGAAAATGTTATTAGAGGTTCTATCATATATTGTAATTATTTCGTTCCACATAAAAAATGCTTGTTAAGAAAAAACAATATTTAAAAAAGAAGCCACTGAAAAATCGCGTGACACTTAATTATGCGACACTCTCGTAACGAGTTAAGTTTGATAAACCACTGTTAGAAACAATCCCATTTGAAAATAGGGCAAACTCATTACATCACATCTGACCCTAAATCACAACGATCAAATATCAATAATCCTTTTTGTGTTTCCTGTCAAAGATTAAATACTAGAGAAGAATATAGTTTGTTAGAGTTTATGTAGTTAGTTTCCCGCGTTTCCGAGTTACGGCGAGTCGGCGCCGAGATGTGATCGAACCGACTGCTACTTCGCGACTGAAAACCGCCGTATCGTCAGCGCTACAAACACCTAACCTTATGACACCCTTCAAGCTGCCCTTACTACACCGTATTATTATGCGCGCACTTTCATGTCAATGTCAGGTTTCTTTGAACTTCGTATGATGGATGGAGTCGACTGAGCCTTGTTAGAAGACTGCTATTGTAATACATCCTCTTGTCAGCAATGTGTTATATATACTTTTACATAAGTGTTCTCTTTGAGATACAAGATATTGAAATATTTGAGGCTGTTAAGAAAAATGTATGGGCGTGATTTCTTTATCTAATACCTACAAGAAACCTACCTAGAATATACTAACATGTAGCATGTTTATACAGTACAGATATATGTTGATTTTAATGAATATTTTATTAAATTATAAATAATATTCATATATGAGATTCATATATGATGTCACACGAGAATTTTAATTTTAGACGATTTAATTTTAGAAATAATATTTGCATACAAGGGGCTTTTTGACATTATTTAATACAATGGCTCGGTGTGAGGCTCGACTATTGAAAGGAAATGTGAATCGTGTCTTATTGTTTTTTTACTATAGCATAACAAGCGGATAGGCGATCTATCTAAATCTAAATGGTTATTGCTTCCCATAAACATCTTGAAGGAAGTTGTTATTGTATTGCCGCTCCTTAAACACTCTATACACCAGATTTATTTATTAAGATAACAAATAGTTTAGTAGTAAGTTTCCTTATAGATTATTAAAATAAAATAATAAACAATCCTGCGAGCAAAAAAGCCCATCAGCAATAATCGTAATATACTTATTATTCGCAAATAAGTTACCAATCAGTCTTTATTGTACACCGATAAACACATATATTATATTCAGAAAAAAGATGCCTTTTGGTTAAAACAGCGATCTCTTCGAGGAACCTCAAGGTAAATGAACGAAACTGAGTTAAGATAAAGTAATGGTACGAGTGTAGCAAAGATGATATATAACAATTAAATAACAATAATGTTAAAACAAATTAATTTATAACAATATTCTATGCTGATGAACCTTCATTGCAATTGAAAGCGATGAAAAGATTACAGTTAAGCTTATATTAATCTTTTTTTAAGTTTATTTTTCTTTCATCCTAAATGATTTCAAGAAATATTGTCTTGCTGATATAAATATATTGCGTAAGCAAAATATATTCCCATTGAAATAGTGTTGACGATGTTTGCAATAAACACTTAACTACAGTATGGATGTTTTACTCGACAACATTTCATACTAAGTAATATATATCTTTGTAGACCTTAGTGCCAATTTATGTAAATATATTTAATTCCTTAAAATCAAGTCAAGTAATTGAGTTATATTTATTAGTGCATTACTTATTTTGATTGTGAATTTCTATTATATGTTTAACACGACAGAAACACTTTTAGAAAATTTGCAATGCACGACTACCAAGACAATACACACATCATGATAACTCCTGACTTTGCTGCGTTATTTTTAAAATATAGTATAATAGGATTTAAAATATTACCCTTTTTGTATAGGAATATTCGTGGGCGTACTCAAAACAACTCAGTAATAGATTCATGACAATTGATTTTAGGGTTAAGGAATACATAGAGAATTCTTAAACCCAACAATTATTTTTATTTTATGGACAACATTTTGTGATTTTGTTTTAGTCCACTTTACGTGATGTCATCTTAATGTGACGCGGATAAAATAAGTTTTATTGGAAAAATCCCTTTCGAGATTGTAGACATACCTATACACATAATACCAGCATTAAATTAACAAGATGTTCTACATTTATTATTTTTATTTGAATTTGACTTATGCCAATTTTGTCGTACCGTGGGTAAAATAAAAAAAAAACTAGAGAGGAATACACCGTATGGAATTAGTTGCCGCGTTTGTACATTTTACATTTTCAAAAATAGGCATGGTATTTTTCCCTACATTTTTTTTTGTTATTAATTTGTGTTTGTTGTGATTCAAAGGGAACTGGTTCGTAAATGAAATACGTGACACTTCATTCGTCGCTTGGAGCTATTTTCAGCTTCAAGAGTTATCTCTAATCATCAATTTATGTCGTACAATAAAAGGGAAAAATTGGTTTTGTTAGAGTAATAAGAAGTTAAAACAAATTAATCGTACCGCGTGAAACTTTTATACGATGCTAGCAAACAGTGTCACGGCTATATAATACCAATATTATCTCCAATAAGTTCTGTCATTTTTTTTAATAATTATGCATTTCATGACTATTAATATTTTGAAGTAAATAGGTTACGTGGTAGTAAGTGGGCGTGGTGGTCTGAAATATGAATAATTCCTTACATCGCCAAAGCGCTACTAACATTCTGAAATAAGATATGTTGTCCCTTGTGCCTATTGTTACAACGGCTTACTCGCCCTTCAAACAGAAACACGACAATACGTAATAGTAATAAGTATTTCTGCTTAACAGTGTAATACCTGTGTAATAAAAAGTTGGAACCTACCCAGACAAAGTTACACGCGAAACGGTAGGTAAAGTATTTATTAATTTTTACATGAATTCAAAACTATTTGAAAAAAAATGTGTCAGTTTTTTTACAATTTTCCTGTATACTATATTATGTTAATATTGATATTTAAATTCATATAAAACAGTTTTTGAATAAATATTTCAATTAACATAATTACAGGAATTATGCGTCTAGCGTTCAAGCCACTAATTGACATAAATCTGAGACAGCGTTATATGAGTTAACTGCCCGTGTTACTTTTTATAATTAGGTATTTAAAAACAACAATATTGAAATTTTCAAGAAAAAAATACCTTTTCGTATCGCTCCACATTAAAATCAGTTTTTAAACTGCAGCACAAAACAACATAATATTCAATGCAGAGAATATTACGCAGACGGTCGTTGATTCGGTCATAGTACTAAAAGTATGTGGATACAAAAAAGATTCAATAAAAACTTCTATGAATGTAGAGCCGTAGGTCAAGTCGATGCCCGCTTTATGGGCACTGTTTGTGCCAAAACCTTGCACGAACGTTTTCATGCGATAACTTGAATGCCTAAAAAATATTTCGTTTTATATTACACCAAATTTTATTTACTGTTCTGATATGTGTAAGTATTGAATAAAATGAACAGAAAACACAGAATAAAGACATGTTTATAGGGAAAACAAAACAAATTGTAAACAAATATTACATTTTATCAGGCATAGTTCATAGAGCTCAAATGGTTCAGCGCAGAGAACAATCGTGTAAGATACAAAATGATCACGATTTCGATTCACAAACATTTATGTTTATGATTCATCTCATGCTCTTGTAGAATAATATTGTTAAAATTTGTTTGTTGTTGTCATTTGTTTTTACCAATTCGCACTAGAACAACATTTGAAATAGACTTCAGACTACTTACTCTTTAAAAGAAACTTTTTCCTCATTTGCGAAAAGTGTAATTGTATCATATTAATAAATAGGAAAATGTCTTTAAAACTGTCTTTGTCTAAATCTCATCGCCTTTCTTGCTGGGGACAGTGTAGTCATAATCAAGTACATATTGTAAAAATAACTAATAACACTAAGGACTTGGTACTAATAATTATTATTTATACATAAACCCATCCATTAGTTAAAATTTTGCTGACAACAAAACTTTACATTTGAATTTGATTCCAGTATAATATTACAGCCATAAGGGTCATTTACTTTGACATCGTAGGCATCATAGTTAAAGCCGTATTGATGGATGGTGTAAAGAGTAGCATGTAATTCCCATTGAATTACTAGTAATTCAGGGACTAGTCCTTGTGATGCTGCTTAGTTATCATAAAGCTCATTTCATGACCCGATTTCCCAAATAAAATGGAAAAAGAACTAACGAAAGATTTGGTACAGATAATTAATATTTAATATAACCTACAAAACGCACTGTTTTTGATAATTTCATGATTCTGTCTCACGAAAACAAGCGAAAACGATCTCAAGTGGGCGTTTGTATGTTTTTCACACACGGAAGATTATAGCAGACAGATTTGTTTCCGTTTATAATTACTATCAATATCATTACATAGTATAAAACAAAGTTTCTTACGGCTGTCTGTCCCTATATATGCTTAGATCTTTAAAATTATACAACGGATTGTGAAGCGGTTTTTTTAATAGATAGAATGATCCGAGATATAAGTTCATATTTATATTACATGCACAATTTATGACATATATTGACATAAAGTGGAGACCGCGTCTCGGCAAACGTAGTGTTGGACGTCCTCAGGCACGGTGGAGTGACGATTTACGCAAGGCGGCAGGCAGGAGCTGGATGCGAAGAGCCGGAGAAAAACCACAGTGGCGTGCACTTGGAGAGGCCTATGCCCAGCAGTGGACGGGTACGGGCTGATGATGATGATGATGATTGCACAGTATGACTAAAAAACTGTGAACATTGTAAGATATTTTGCAGTAAATTTAGTAATCAGCATTGCAATCGTGCGAAGACGTGGCGGGTAGCTCATTATAAATATAAGCGATATTTATAAATGACTAGCTACCCGGATAATGGATAGTCAAAATATTATATTGTAAGTATTATTTATATTCCTTTATGACATAATTTCATAAAATATTATTTCAAAAACAATATTCTTTAAGACAACAACAACGCGATAAGTATACGTGACCACAATGAAACCACAGTACCCTTTGTATATTTGCACCAAAAGATATAAAGCTATACAAGAACAAACCACGAAGGTCCAGATTAAATTACTTTTTTTGCCTAACATAAATGGCCGTCATCAAAAGATTGCATTTTATATTATAAGTCTATTAGACGAATTTAATTTTCACATGAATTTATTTTACAATTGGATACGCCTGTAGCTAAACTTGCTTTTGTGGGGAAGAAGGAGGATTTTGCGGGTAAATCAGATATAACATTAACCTATGTGCTATTCCTGACTATTCAAATTCATTCAAACCTTTTCATTCGTTCTGGCTTGCTTAAGTAACAAGTATCCGTCCATCCATTTTTCCGTTTTTATAATTAATATTAGTAATATATATTTGTATAGCGATTATTTTGAAGGCTAAGGTAAGTTAGTTTACAACAACAAACAAAAACAGCCAGTAAATTGCCCACTGATGGGACAAGGCCTCCTCTATCCATTCGAGTAGATGATTTGGAACATATTCCATCACGCTGTTCCAATGCGGGTTGGTGGAATACACATGTGGCCGAATTTCTATGAAATTAGACACATGCAGGTTTCCTCACGATGTTTCCCTTAACCGCGGAGAACGAGATGAATTATAAACTCAAATTAAGTGCATGAATTATAAACTTCGATCTCGGAGGAGGTAGACGTGTTCCTTTCACTTGTAACATTTTAATTCGCAAAACAATAGTAAAAGTAAAAATTATAATAAACAATTGTGATACATGGTGTTTACTATTGACATTCAGTTAAATTTGTGATAAAATTCATAGTGAAAGTGTAAAACAATGATGAAAATAGAAATTTAAACGTGAATTCTTATCAATGTTAAGACAGTGACGGTGTATCAAATTGTTGGTGTCTACCATATACCCACTTTTATATATTATCAAATATAAATTAGTCAAATAAACAGCGCTTTTTCGCAAGTAAGATCAACTGTAGATTGGACCAGTGGCATAAAATTGGTATACGCATACGATAATACCCGAGTTCAATCCTCAGTAAAAACAGGAATATTTTACATTTTAAACAACATTGTATTTTTCTTCGCATTATTATAACATTTAATATTATAATGGCAGAGAAACAGACATCGTGGGGATGCTGCAATGTAAATAAAGACAAGGACGACAAACATATGCAATGTATAGAATGTAAAAAAAAGTACCACTTTGGTTGCTTGGAAATTGATTCTTGTACGAAAGTGTACACAGATTGGAATTGTCCCAAATGCAGCAGACCAAAACTAAAAGGAACTAATAATGATGAAACTCCAGTTAAACCATCAATAAATCGTACAAGTTATAAAATTACCGATTCAAATGTGACCAAAAGATCATCAAAAAGACAAGCGCTTAGTTCTCCAACGTCACCTATAGCAAGTGAGGGACCCTCACAAGAACTGATACAAAATGTCATCAATGAAGCAATTAATAAACAAATGTCAAACCTTATGTTAGACATTAACAAAACAATAAAAGATTCCATAAGTACTCATTTTTAAAACTTAGAAAATAAATTTGAAGAACTTCAAGCATCAGTTTCTTTTATTAGCAACCAGTACGATGATATGAATAAATAAAATTTTAACAAAAAGAAAAACCGACTTCAAACAAAACACTATTTTAAAACAAATGAATATGCACGAAAAAGTAATAAAAATAATTGCGTATTCAACATATTTTTTAGAGTCTTCCTAAGTTAAATGAAATGAAAAATATTAGACTACTTAAAAGTCGATTAACGATTATATCATGTAGTTATAGTTATTGGTATATTTGGAGCCGGTGTCAGCCACGGTGCCCTTGCCCAACAATCAAAAGAAAGAAGCGATACGAGCCCCTTGATTGATCCAGTATATTATTGTGTAAAAGGTAATTTGTAAAAAACATATTTGTTAAAGTATTCTCGTATTGTTTTTTGATAGATATACTGCAGGGTTTTATTGGCTGACACCGACTCCAAAAACCACCCAGTGAAAAGTTATGAGGTAACAAACATAAAAAAAAAAAAAAAAAAAAATACAGACGAATTGATAACCTCCTCCTTTTGGAAGTCGGTTGAAAAACAACTTGATACTCATTTGGAATTAGTTAATAAATTAAAGCAAGAAAATCAAACCCTTCAATGTACAGTGACTAACCTACAAAATAAAGTAAACTTAATGGAACAACATGCACGAGCTAATAATGTTGAAATACAATGTGTCCCCGAGTCAAAGAACGAAAATATTATCAATGTTATAAAACAACTCTCAAAATCTGTAGGATTCAATATTAAAGATAATGAAATAGTTCACTGCACACGTATCGCTAAAATGAATCCAAAACTACCGATAATAGCGACCAACTATTAGCGGCAGTTATAAAATTCAACAAAAATAATCCCTCCAACAAACTAAATACATCCCATCTTGGCATCGCAGGTAACAAGGCTCCCATATTTGTATATGAACATCTATCCGCATCGAATAAATCTCTTCACGCTGCCGCTCGTCAAAAAGCTAAAGAATTAAACTACAAACACATTTGGGTTCGTAACGGGCGCATATTTATGAGAAAAACGGACATCTCCGACTACAAATGAATTAATAGTGTGGAATGTCTCAACAAATTAACCTAGACCTAAGTTATGTTGCATGTAAATACGTTGATTCATTGCAAAAATGTTGGCATTAAATGTATATTACCAAAATGTTAAAGATCTTCGTACAAAAACACTTGATTTCCATAGAAAAGTGTGCTGTAATAATTATCATCTTATTGTATTGACTGAAACTTGGCTATGTTGTAGCATTTTAAGCGCGGAACTATTTAGCGATAACTATAATGTTTACAGAAGAGATAGAGACCGACTCAATTTGAGCAAAAAACATGGTGGGGGAGTATTGGTAGCTGTAAGTACTAAACTTAACTCTCGGCGAATGGAATCCTGGAAGAGTTCCTGTGAGGATTTATGGATCACAATAGACGTACACAAAAATAATAAAATAGATTTGTGTGCTGCCTATATCCCTCCACCAGTCAATAAATCCGTATTGAACAGATTTATAGACAATGTTAATCGTGTTTCAGAATTTACACATTACAATACGCTTATCATTGGAGATTTTAATTTAAGCTGCATAAACTGGGATTTGGTAGTCAGAGCTAGTAACAAGTGCAATTTACCTTCTTTGGCTCAATCTCTTGTAGACTTTTCTCAAATGAACTCTTTTTGTCAAATGAATCACATAAAAAATCAACAAAACAAAATCTTAGATCTCGTTTTCTTTAATAGTGATAATTTTAAAGTTACGGTTAGCTCATCATCAAATGTATTGAGTCGAATAGACCCTTTTCATCCACCTTTAGATATTATCGTCAACAAGGATAACAATACAGCAAAATTATTAGAGTCAAACTCAGTCCTCAATCATGTAAACTGGGCAGAAAAACTTTCAGTGTACAATGACGTCGATAAAATGGTAAAAATATTTTATTCTGTCATACAGTCTTCAATAGAACAATACGTACCCAAAAAGACACACAGAAATAAAACTAAATATCCTCCATGGTTCAACAAAACTCTTATTAAAAGAATTAAAGAAAAAGAAAAACTAAGAACAAGATACAAAAAATATAAAAATCCTATGGACGAGATTTCCTTCATAATTCTAAAAAAGAGATGTGAGAAATTATCATTAGAATGTTACAACTCTTATATAAAACGCTCAGAAGATAACATCAAAACTAATTCTAAATATTTTTGGACATTTACGACCTCAAATTTCCATCTACTATGACGAGAAATAATGTCGAAATTTCAGGTGCCAGTAACATTTGCAATAACTTCGGTTCACATTTTTCTAAAATTTACAATAGTAATACAGCTACCCAATACAACGTCAATGATATCCTAGCTTATATGTTTGATCACGCTAACAAAAGCTGTGTCTTATCAGGTATTCAACTAAATGAACACGAAATATTGAAGAAATTACAGAACCTAGATCCGCATAAAGGTGCAGGACCGGACGATATACCACCAATTTATTTAATTAACTGCGCATAATCTCTTGCTAAACCTCTAAGAATAATTTATAATGTATCACTAAGTTTGGGAGCATTTCCAACTAAGTGGAAGGTGGCAAAAGTGGTTCCCATTTTTAAAAGTGGTAATAACGAAAAATTAGAGAACTACAGGCCTATATCTATTCTTTCTGTGTTCGCCAAAGTATTTGAGTCTTTAGTTTATCCGTAAATGTATGCCCAGTTTAAAGGTGGTATTAGTCAGCATCAACACGGTTTTATATCTGGGAGATCTACTAACACGAATTTAGTTAACTATACTGAAATACTAATCGAGTCTGTTGACAAACGAAAAATCGTCTATACAGATTTTAGCAAGGCATTTGACCTGGTTCCCATTTCAGTTCTCCTTACAAAATTATCAGTATTTGGCATGACTGGATCTATATTGGACTGGTTAAAATCATATATCTATGATAGGTGTTTCTATGTAGTTGCAAATGGATATGAATCTATAAAATTCAACATATCATCTGGAGTCCCTCAAGGCTGACACCTAGGTCCTTTACTTTTTAATATTTTTATCAACGACCTACCAAAAAGTTTTCATCACTCAACACCTTTCATGTTCGCGGATGACCTTAAACTCCTAAAGGTTATTGAAAATTTTGAAGATGCTAGTCGCTTACAGGAGGATCTAAATCGATTGTATCATTGGTGTAAGGTGAACGGAATGGTACTCAACACAGAAAAATGTTCTTGTATATCGTTCACTCGGAATAATCTTGAAGTTAACACCAGTTATTACCCATACGTCATTGCTAATGTCCCTCTAAAACGCCTTAATACTATCAGGGATCTTGGTGTGATTTTCGATGAGAAGCTTACATTTATTTCACATATAGATAATATAGTCACCAAAGCCTCAAAGATGTTGGGTTTTGTCCTGAGGAACAGCAAAATATTCTGAAATGTACATACCAAAATAATTCTATATAATAGCTTAGTAAGAAGTATACTAGAGTATGGTAGTGTCATTTGGAGGCCACATTATGCAACACACTGCCTAAGAATAGAGAGGATACAAAGGCGTTTTCTCTACCATCTGGCGTTCTCTCAAAGAAAGGCTAAAGAACTCTCTTCGTATAATGAAAGGCTAGCATTTTTTAAGATAAATAGCTTGAGCCAAAGAAGAGATTTGTTGGATTTGATGTTTATATAAAAGCCTTAACAATATCTATGATAATCCAGATTTAGTATGTAAGATAAAATTTAATGTTCCCTCTCGATATGTTTTGGGCAGTAACTCACCAATTTCCATGATGTCTAAAATTGTAAATGATAGTTGTAAACATTTGGACCCTTAGGGACTCACTCAAAACATTTCGTTATAAGTTTTTGAACCACCTGCAACCTAATTTTTATATATAGAGATTTTAATATTTTTTTACCAATAAGTTAACACATTTTTAATATAATGTAATAAATGTTTTATAAACTTCCTAATATTTGCATGCTGTATCTGCCTTAAAGGATAATGCATTTAGAACTAAGCTACACTGTAATTCTTTTTACCCAATATTGTATTAATTTAATTATCACTGGTGGATCTTAAATAAATAAATAAATAAATAAATGAATATTTAGTGGTGCTTGCCTGGGCTTAAACCCGCAATCATCGGTTAAGATGCACGCGACCTAACCACTGCGCAATCTCGTTTTAATATTACAAACGACCATATTTAATAACCTTGTTGCTCAAAAAAAAATTAAAAATATTGCCACTTCTTCTATCATCATTGATTTTAAAATCCAAACGAAGGAATCACCATTATTTAATTAATAAGACCTCAAATAAAATTAATACAGCTGTTTATGTTTAAATATGAGTACTTAAATAATGTTTACGCAGTATCTTTGTATCAACACACAGCTTTAGTGAAGAGTCAGCATTAAATACACAGAATTAACGCCGAAGACAACAACATTAAATTCTAATTGATAATAATTCTGATTTATATACAGAGAGGATATTAAATGGCGCGGTGACAGTTTTATTTCAAATATATGTATAATGCATGAGTGTTGGCAAGGAGATATTAAAAATATCTTCAGCTATTACTCTACCGGGCTTAAATGAAATGAACGAATGAATGAATTGATGAATGAAATGAATTTTCGAATTCATTTAATTTTAAAAAAACATTATTTAAAAATATTTCATCTATATTCTATATTGTTGAAATTATAAATGTGAAAGTAACTCTGTCTGACTGTCTGTCTCTCTTTCAC
Source organism: Vanessa cardui (assembly GCF_905220365.1). Taxonomy (NCBI): domain Eukaryota; kingdom Metazoa; phylum Arthropoda; class Insecta; order Lepidoptera; family Nymphalidae; genus Vanessa; species Vanessa cardui. The sequence goes on from NC_061124.1 coordinate 4,222,410, forward strand.
GACCAAACCGCTGAACCGAATTTGATGAAATTTAGTATTAAGCAAACTTGAATTCCAAGAAAGGAAATGGACTTCTTTTTTGTCTAACATTTGAAAACCAGTACCAGCGAAGTCGCGAGCGACTTCTAGTGGATCATAAATGAATATTTCGAAGAGGAATAGATTTATTTCATTTACGGTTACATTTTTCGTATAAGACTTATTGAGACTAAAAGCTCCTGCTTGTAATCACACTACACACGAGTAGTGTGTATCTAAACAATAACAGTACAATTGCTGCTAGACCAACTCCAGACTATGTCTATTTCAACTTGTCCTTTTCCAGATATTAGCATTTATGCTACAAGAATTCCTTACTTAGGATGATGTAATTTTTTCCTGCCAGCAGCTCCTCTCTCGTTAGTTTTTGAGCAACTTGTATAAGTATCGTGGATGAATATAAAATATATAATATTCTATTATTAAGATTATTTGATTGGTACAGCTTGTTGTTAATATTATAGTATAATCAATATATTTATTATTGATTTGGAGAGTTGTACGGTGAAGTCCTATGGAGTACCAACTCTTCAAATATTGTTGCTGGCGCTCCTTAATATCAACTTTCTTTCTTGCTTTTTTCCGTCCAACGTCGAGCAATTCGAATTATTGAGGACCTATTAAAAATAGGCTTAGATTATTTAAGACTCCGTAGAGACGTTGGCTGTCTGTGTGTTCTACTATCTGTTGCATTCTTGAATTATGCCATCGTCATATACAAAGGATAGAATGGCGGATTCTATCCTTTGACGCTGCAGTGAATTTTAAGCTCGCCATATGGACGCTTTACACCCTAGTGTTCGTGCGTCACGATCATTCTTTCCGCGCACGTACAGTAAATTGATCTTTCAATGAGGTTTTCTTATAAATATAGGCAATATGATATGTGGACTCTTAAACATAGTATACACAGGTTACTTCAAAACCATTACAACGCCATGTAAATTGTCGGTGTCTATGATCACTTATTATCAGGTGAAATATCTGCAAGTTTGCACAAGTATATAAAAAATAAATTGTTTATTAGAAATAATATCAGTAACATCTGAATAATATTTTTTACGTTAGATCGGCCCGTTTTTAAAAGAAGCTTTTATGCAATAGAATGACTTGCTAAGACTTAAAGAAGCTTATGTATAAACGTCAACCAATATGTTAAACTGTACGATGGAATACTTTATGAAACAAGAATATTTTTATTTTACAGATTAAATAGTAATACTTTGATATTATATTTTTTTTTTCATATAATAGCTATGTACCTACTCAAAGTATTATGATATAATTTTTAATAATAATTTAAAATGTTTAAAGAATATTACATTTCAGTTCAAAATATTCAATAATTTTCATGTTTTAAGGAATGTTTTTTTAAAAGTGATAAGCAGAAATATTGCGCCGTTATATTGAATTAATGACAAGTCTTGTGCAAAGGCCGTTCCACACCGGCGGTATTTAACACTTCGTCGAAGTGAAACTATGAGCACCTGGCTGTTTACCGAGAATTACATTTTCTTGTCGTTGTGTACAATCGTGTCGTTAGAGATTTCCCATTAAATTTGATTACTACACACCTCCAATCAGATTATAATTATACCTAAATTATAAGACAGTTAGTGTTAGTAAATTTCATAAACGATGTTAATCTATAGATATATAATGTATATCGCGCGTATATGTATACATGGAATTTATATCTAATCTAATTAATTCAGCGGTTTTTCTTACTGTTCGAGCTTACAATGCGAAACCGGTGTTACCTTAAAATTTGACTTGGCACGCGCTTACTTGAATAAATAAATTTGGGGATTTTTTCATAATGAGTTTTTATAAATTTAATATTGCACTTAACCTTGCTTGTGCACTAAAAAGATACTTTTGAATAATATTACATGCAAATATTATTATCTATTTAAAACACTTAAGTAAACTTCACACACACGTTTTAAATGTTCAAAGGCAAACTATTAAATTGACGACGAGCGAAAGCGGCTTGTTAAAATAGTAAAAGACAATAAATAATTACTTTGAAAGCGCAACGTTTCGTGGTATACCTATTACGTATACATGAAAACTAGATTCATACGTAGTGAAATTTAAGCGTTACAACCTCAACCCATTCGCCTGTCAGATTGGCTCGTACCCAAACAGCGCATCGTCACAGATTCAGGGGGAGAATCGGTACGCGTACAGCTTTATTTTTCAATTTTATTTAAATTTAATGGAATTCTAATTTTAATCAATGTTAATTTGAATTGATATTCCAACTACTTATGATATTTTGTATTATGTATTTGTAAACCGAGATAGGCCAGTGTGTAAAAGTCGAGCATTTTAACAGTAAATTGCGCATTTAAACCTAGGCAAGTACACTGAATTACCAAGCACTTCATTTGAATTTTATGTAATTAATACCGTGGTCGGTGGTAAACGAAAACATCCGATGGAAACCGGCATGTGTTTACTTCAAAGAAATTCTGCGACATGTGTACCTACATCCCTAACCTCCACTTATCGTCAAAGGAGAAGGCCTTAGCCCGCCTGTGTGTTTTTTACAGTCTGTTCCTTTACTTTTACAACAAAAAACCATCTGCGAATGATGTAATGAATGATGTTGCTCATCTTCGAAGATATTGTAAAGTATTGAAGCTTGTGTTAGTTCCACTTTTGTCTGAATGTAATGTTTCATTGATGTTAGGAGATTTTTTTTACTCCCAATACATTTATTTAACCCTTGATTTTAGCAACTCTTTTTTTCCTAAAACACTGTTTTTTATTTCGTGAAATTGATGAACACGATTACGCTCGTTCATCCAAAACAGGTCAGTCGTCGATTTCACCATGGAATTTGGGCGAAATTGAACATCCCACTTATGTGTTAATAAGAAAAAGCTCTACTTGGAATAACAATATAAATTAAGTACTACGTATTTTTATAACTAAAAGTTATGTTATATTTCAAAAACAATTTCGAAAATTGATTTTCAGAAGAATTATTCGCATTCAGATATTTCTGTTTATACGATTGATTTACGAGATGATAACATATTAAATATTATATGGATAAGACAGTTAGTCACTAGAGCTATTCCCCCTTATTTATAATTTAATAAATAGACGCCTAGGTACATCTCTAAAGTCAATTAAGTGGACTTCATGTGAAGCAGTTAACTGATATCCATCTAACGCAATACATACGATCGAGTTCATTGCATTATTGCGGAATTAATTCGAGGATTGAAGCCGTACATTATGCGGGTGGATGAGTGGTCCAATTTCGGCTTAGTCGTTTTACATATCATATTTATTTATATATATGAAATATAATTTGTATTAACTAATAAACACTATTATTATTATTAATTTCGAAGTAACTTACACGAAACCATCAAAAAAATTGTAACCTTTTTTTCTGCGTTGTCATACTATGTCTTAGTTATGAAAATAGTTTATTAGTTGTGGAACCATTAGAACAATTTTCGTTGTTTTCTCAAGAATTTTTATTTTTATATTTAAAGTATAAGACGGCGGACTGGCAAATGGCCACCTGCTGACAAGTGGTCACCACTACCCATAGAAATTTTAACGCTTCTACAATTTCTTCTTAAACGCCAATGGCCTGTTAACTGTGATGTGATTTACATCTTGCCTATAGTTACACTGGCTTACTCATCCCTCATACAGAGCACAACAATCCTAAGCATTGGGAATTAGGAGCAGGTTATACTAGATTTGTGTAAAGCCCTAACACCGAGAAAAATTATATTAAATATAGGCTTTGCTACTATGTGCGAGCAATTTAGTACTATAATCCAATACATATGCCTAAGTTGTCTTCTTAAGATAATATATTTTATACGGATATCGTAAAACGCTTAAATTGTCGTGGTTATTTTGCAGAGCTATCTGTACGAGGTCTTAATACAAGTACGCTACTCACGCAAGCGTCTAAGTGGACTTAATAAAGCTAAGTCGCACCGAGTAGCTGAACTAGGTCCATCCAGTCTCACTCGCCTCGATTCATAGAGGACTTACAGATGATATTTTATTATATATAACATACTGTATACTAGACACACACATAAAGTTAAATATATTATTATGTTCTTAATCTTCTTTTTTACATTTCAAGTGTTTTAATAATGTGTTATTTGACACATTAACTTGTTTTTTTTTATGTTATTCGTAGTTGGATAAGCCAATATGCCTTACGAAATTATAATTTGAGATGCTATACCCCTTGTTCCTGTAGTAAGTTATATTCACTGACCATTCAAACCCGATCACAAAAATCTGACTTGAGTGACTGGTACCTACACAGAATAGCTTACACAAAGACCTACCTAGTCAGTATCCTGAGGGATTTTTTTTCTTTTAAGATAATTGGTAATTATTATTCTCAAATTATAAGACCATTACGAATAAAACATGAAAATAAGTTATTCGTTTTATGTTTAATATCAACAATCCGAGCTACAGACTATTTTATTAACATCAATTTCTTGATATAACAAAGTTCTACGATTGGATATGAAAAAGTAATATATTCAAATATCGAATTTTAAACGAATCAGATTCCTGAGGATCAAAACCAATAAAATTTAACTTGAATTTCTGATATATACGACTTATTGAATGCATTGTAGTGAAAAATTCCATATTGTGAAAATCAGCTTCAAAGCGTCTGTATTATAAAATATAATAAATAGAAGAAGGATAAAATTACTTGCTAATTATCTATAATTCTAGTAATAAATAGCTCTCATTTCATTCGTTTGTAAGGAATATCATATCATTATAAATAATGTATTAGCATGTTCTGCATGTTCGAAGTAAGTAAATAACAAATACGACAACAGTTTGTACATAATATTTAACATCAAGTTTCTATGTTATCGTATAAATCGCTAAAATAAATGAAAGATTTTCCCTGGTTTGTAATGCTGGTCATCCACTGTCACGCTTTCAAAGTTAGGTTTCCCTACTCAAGAACTATAAAGATTATAAATCGCACATATTGTAAATATTTGTGTTATGCTTTTAAACACATTGAACTGAACGTTTAAATATAGAATGACAAAAGTGAACAAGTTACGAGTACCAAGTAAATTGAGTCAACTAATAAACCTTATCTTCGAAATATACTTAAAAAACAGATGTATGGAAGAACGTGGCTGAATTACTCTTACAATATTCTTATTGAATACAATGACTTGTAAAACATATTAAGATTGCCATCGTATAATCATTTTTAAAAGCTTCAGTGCTATCTGTTATTCCTCAGTTCGTTTCCTTCATCTTTCCATTTTGAGGTGCCTACGCGTTTAAGATTATAATTATCATCGTCAATGTTGCAATACCTTCTGTTATTTATCACGATCCTGTTGAAGGTTATTCTGTAACAAGAAATTCGAAACTCACCATCAATCACGAGCGTGACATGTCAGACTTTAATATACGACACTGACGACAATAATTATAAAATTATCGGATACGCGAATCACCCTGAGTCGCTTGTCAATATTCCACAAACGAAATATATCATCATACAGAATCACACTGCTGCGCTTAGTTTCTCTGCTATTGTTTTATAATTGTCATTTTAAAAATAGATGTATGTATAATAAAGCATGTCATGGCTTTTATCGCTTTTAACCCAGTGGACTTGAATCCATAGTCATCTGGTCTCTTTTGATGTTTGTGCGATTGCAGTATATATGTAAATCAGGAATATAACAGGGTGTCCGTATTATCTGCTCAGATGTGTCATTTGATTCTGTTATTGCTTATTTCAATATATATTGCTTATTTCTCAGTTCATCGATGGATGCGAGACAGAAATAGTTTATCTATTCGTACATTCATAACATAAAACAGTATATAGATGAAGGTTAATAATATAAATTATTGTATATAAAAGCAGTTTTATTTGTGTAATGGGCTTGAAACAAATCAAACAAGCTAAAACCCGAAAGGCTTACTCATAATAGTCCCAAAAAAATCACTATTCGCTTCCCTCTATGTACTAAGATAGTTTCAAGTTTTAGTTGGATATAATTTTCATACTATATTGTATATTATTTTGTAATACAGTTCATAATTTGAACGTAGTTGGACATAAAAACAGTTTACATAGTTTTGGCGCTTCTCTGACGAACGCTGTCCAAACTGTTACAGATATAACATAACTTTGTATCTACAGGGATTTGTAGGTCAGGTTTAAACACTTCTAAAATATAACAAATTTATTAGTCTGACCAATTTACTTAATTTTTAGACGAGATATACTTTTACGCGTATTATAAATGTTAATTAACACTATTTTGATTTAAATTTATTATGACTTTGTAACGGCAATAACATCAATTCAAATCAAACGCAAATTTTAGACAATTTCCAAATATCTCAACTTATCTGTGTAGATATGTAGTTAAGTTTGTACTTTACTATGAGAGATACGATAGTTGATCTTAAATATGGCTACAAAAATCCACGACGGTATATCGTATAAATTAAGCACATATAAAATTGGTAATTTATAAATACCATATTAATTTTTACTAATGTCTGGGGACAAACGAATTCCACACTTGGTGAAAAAAAAAAAGTTTAAAAATAATATTGTAAAAAACTTGGTCTGTGAGAATGAAAAAATTAAACATAACAGCTAACACATTATAAAAGAACAATAGATCACTTCGTAGCATTCATTTTTCACACTGTTGTTCGAAACTAATTAGCCCACAGCAAATTATATAGCGTTTCAAGAAATTAGACTCTGTGCTCCAATTGTGTTGCACAACCAGTTATTAAGCGTGTGTTACACGAGAAGAATAAGCTATAGGTACAACACGCTCTATCATTTTAAAACAGTTTAATGTAAAAGCGTTGTTATTAAAGTATTATTGCTTGGAATGTAGCTAAATGGTAACCGACCTTTTATTATTCCAATAATGTTTAACGGAAAATATAGTATTCAAAATAAACGTATTCGTTTGAAAATAAAATATGGTTTTCAATAAATACCGCTATTGTGATCAATGGAAAGACCACACGCAGGAATTCAGGCCGGCGATAAAAAATAAAATAGAACTCAAAATCCAAACCTTGTGATTGGACGAATGAGATTTGAAATTAAATTAGGATTGGTTGCTATTGCCACTAGGTTTTCGTTCGAAAATATTTTTAAGAATCCTCATAAAAGTCGAACGTTACTTGTTACATCAAAAATGACTGCGGAAATTTAATTTAATTAGACTTAAAGTTCGAACTTACTTACTCTGTTTTTCGGGAAATTTCATAATAAAAACTCCATGTGAAAGTTTCGTTACGGCTGCGAGTGTTTCGTGTTTAAAGTTTTGTATAATAAGGCTTTAGACGCTGGCATCTGTCCAACTTCACACTTCGAAGCCTTTTGTTTATCCTGACAAGGCTACCATTTATAACAAGATGTAAACCCCAGCGTTGTGTAACCAATTACAGATCGGAGATATTATACAATTTAATTATTACTGATCAATCATATTACATTTACTAACAGTAAAAAAAATTTTTTATCGATGAATTCTTGGCAAATTACAATTTCCTTATTGATTTGACAGACGGCCACGTGATTTATACGTAATAAAAATAGTTTTTACTCACACCCAATCAATTTTTATCTAATAAAATATACCAACATTGTGAAATAAAATAATGTGTGAATTTGAGTATTTCGATGAACGTAATGATTACCATGTATTTTTTCATAACGCGCCATAAGAAGAATGTCGCCAAAATGTGCAACTATGAATAGGTAGTAAGAGACAGTTACAAAAATGAATTCATGTCTAGGTATACAACTTTCTAATCTTTACAAGTGGCATATAAAACAAACCGAATTCATTCTTTTATTTTTTAAACTCCTCGATTTTTTTTAATTATAGTATCTAAAACCACGAACATTAAACAGTAGATACAAAAATTGGTTAGGTATTAGTACAATAATTACAAAGTTCCAATACTTATTGTTCCAACTTTACGTTATTTAGTGATGACAATTCATATAAGTATGTAAATTAGCAATTGGCCTTGTGCTTTTGACAGGTCTTGTTTGAAGTTAAATAGCTTTTCTCCTACTATATTTGCTTATTAGGTATAACGGTTAAATATAGTATAGTCGTCTTGTAAATTTCAAATAAATAATACAAACGCTCTTACACCTTAAAAACACCTCAGTAGAAATTTAGTGTATACATAAGAATTACATATTTGTATTATTGCCTTAATCATATACAAACAAAAAAAAAAATCGTTACTTTACAAATAATTGACAAATTTGGTACCTAACGTGAACCAAGTGACCAAGCATTTCATCATTTGTGGTGTAGTGTTAGATTGTTATTTATTATAACTTTATTATTAATTATACATGTTATGATGCTATATAATTCAAAAGGATTATCATTTTAAATAAATTGATTATAATAACAAAAAAATAATAATACCTACATTTGTTTACGATAATATAACGCCATCTATTGAAAGTTATGCAAAGTATATTCTCTGCTCGCTTCGCCAAGACTTAAAACGGCAAGCTGCGGAAATGCTAGCGTAACGGGTTGCGGTAATACTTCAACAGAAAGCCGTAAGATGGCAGCATAATCACAATCAGTTTTAAATCATAAAAAAATATATAAAAAAACTACCCAATAACATTAGTAAACTAAAAAAGTAATCGGTTATTTTTATAAGGTATAATAAACATCCAAATCAAATATAGTTATATTATTGTACAAGCTTTCGAACGACATATAATCGAAATGTCAGAGTGACATTTCATGTTTTAAAGATAACAGAACGATGTTTTAGTGTATATTTATTTTTATTGCTGTTTAGAATTAGTAACAATGTAATTATAAGAAAATATTTGCGTTTAAAATATTTTGAAAGCTAAGCGGTAACACTTACCGGTTTCTCGATCCTTCTAATGAAGTACTTCTAAACTCAGGTTTGCACTTTTTTTGTTGAACACTATTTAATTTATTCTTCAGTTTAACACTTAGTTTTTTAGGACTGCTAGTTAATTTAGCACTAGACATATATTTACCTTCCATCGCTTTACTAGTCTCATAGTTAATAAGGCATTAAATATGATTATAATATGCTTAATATGATCTATATTTACAGACATGGATGAAGATTATGAAATTTCCGATACCGATGGTGAGTTTGCTTTTGAAACTGACCATTTAGCTATTAGAGGAAACAAAGATTATTCCGAACTATTGAAATATATTGTTCATTTAGAGGCCCAGAAAATCAAAGCTTTGAAGGATATAGAAGATTTGGCAGATGCGCAAAAAAAGGCTTTGGATGATCCATTGGCGTTTATACAGCTTTTAAAAAGCGGAAACGTAAATTTTCCCCCTCGGCAAACTATTGCTGATATTCCTGATATTGAGTGGAGTAAATATGGTATTGATTCATCATCTGATAATGACAGAGATATTAAGCCAATAAGGGAAGAAATAGACTCTAGTACAAAAGTTAGAGGGCGAACATTCACCGATAGTAAACCTGAAACATTTAATCAACTATGGTCATGCGAAGAGCAAAAGAGATTAGAAGAGTTGTTGGAAATATATCCTGAAGAACCAATTGAAGCAAGGAGATATAAAAAAATAGCAGATGCTCTCGGTACTCGTACACCTATCCAGGTAATGAGTAGATTACAGAAGTACTTTGCAAAGCTAGCGAAAGCAGGTCTACCTATACCGGGGCGAGCACCAAAACGAGTATCTAAAGATCGTAATAGATCAATGTTTTACAAAAAATCTACATTTTTCCCTCAACTTCATGTACCCGTTAAAATGGAAGATCCATATGACAGCAGTGAAGCTCAAGAAGGTTCATCTGTTGATACAAAGTCTGGAAGTAAATCAATTATGGAATTACTCAGAGCGGCCAAGGAACAGAGATTATTAGATGAGACTACACCGGTTTACCAAATAAAGACAATGTGTGTGGGCTGTCAAAAGACAGGGTTTCTAGGAGCAAGGTGGACGGATAATGCTGGCACTGATTATTGTACAGATTGTGTAGTTAAGCTTTTACCAGCTGAAAAACTGATACCAGTCAGGCAAATAACTTGACATTAGTTTACCTAATATAAGATATATATAAGTCTGTAAATATATTGTTCAATTATATATATCACACATATAAGCTAGAACATTTTAATGTTAATTATTAACAATGTGTTTCAAAGTTCTTTTTAATACTTGAAATGCTTTCCATAGTATTAAGAATAATAATAAATAAAATTAACATTCTTAATAACTTTTAATATCAATAATTCCCTTAAACATAAATTGTAATACATTTTGAAGAAATAAATGAATGATGAAAAATTAAATAATGTAAATTTTGAACCAATATGAGGATTCATTTCATATTTATTCTAATATTTAAATATATATATATTAATATTGTGGTTTTCTAGATAGGTATATATATTATAACATATATATATACAAATTTAATTTTTGATTTATAAAACAGGATTTCATGGAGTAATATTCTTTCTTCGAATTTTCAAATATTATTATATATAATAGTAAATAATTACGAGACTTTCTAAATCGATTTTGGTTCAGAGCATATTCACTTGAATGAATTTTGATTAAACTTCACAGCTTCATGAGCAATGACGATAGAACTAAACAGATATAGTAAATCGAGCGTTACTGTTATAAAGATCTATTTCATAAACCAAATATAACCAAAAAATATTACAAAAATTCACGATTATAATTACTAAGACAAAACTATCGCACTTATTGAAAAAAATTACCGTTATTTTCGTATAACTACCCTAATTTTATCATTTATTCAATTACGTATCACTGACACAATCTGTTAACTGTTTGATGAGACAAGGGTTTTAATGGAGCGATCGCGCAATAGTGGGTATTCGACGCGAGTGATGATGAACCACTGGCTTGGAACAGTGAACACGGCCCGCAACTGGCGTTCCCTCTAGATAGACATACACAGGATTGTGTCAGGCATGGTTAGAAATACACACAAGCGAACATACGCGACTCTGATACAATCGGAACAAAAATAGATATATTTTTTTAAATAATTCATTTCCGTTTCATAGTTTTTCACTTACAGTCTTTGCAAAAGATTGTAAATGAAATTACAAAACAAATCGTTCTTCAATTAACATCAAAACACTGTTGAAAACGACTTGAAAACAACGGTTTATAGTTACGAAAGTTTGTTCTATCAATACATATAATATACCTAATAACAAACGGAATTGAGATGGAAAAAATCATAAGTAGAAACGTTGGTTCACTGGGCGGTCACTACATTTCCTTCTTTGGAATTCGCACCCTTTTGCGTCATCCCGCATTCCTATTAGAATATTTAGGTTCACCCCCACCCTTTTCCGGATCTATATCTAGAAATATCGATCCTAGAAAAAAATATTACAACCAGAACTTAAAAATATTTAATTCCATATAACTTTATTATTTTTATGCAACATGCTAAATAACGGTGACAAGGGCAGAATACTAAGTAATAATATAAATTCAACAGTAGACCCGTCATTGTCATAGTATATATATGAGACGAGTTTTCTGTAGTATTTTCTCTTTATATTTTAACTAAGTTAAGAACTTTTCTTTTATGTTGATTCTAGACTTCACAGACGAAATGTTCATAAAGTTCTTATTATATAAGCGCTATCGGGATAAAACGAGTTCGTTTTTTCAATATTTAAACAACGTTTAACATTTTATCATTGTGTTATTGTCACAGTTTCAGCACTTACAAGATATAGTTTATATATTTTCACATGGAAAATTACAGAGACGACAGCTAGACGACAGTATCGGAAATGACAAAAGAGAAAATTCACGAAAGCAAGAGACATTTTTCTCACCTGATGACATGGTTTCAATTACGCTACGTCAAGCAGAAATACCAACAATGTTGAAAGCAGCTATAATGTTACGCTTTTTAAAGCAAATTTAATGAAACATTTATGTGACCAACTCGTTGAAATGTGGAATTGTTTTATGTATAAAATTCTACATTCACAATGGTACTATGACAATTTAATGCGTAGGTATGTCAATTGCTCTTCATAACACACAAACGCGAAAGTAACTCTTTATTTATATATAGATTATAGGTATTGTAAGTTACTTATTAAATCTCAAAGAAATTTCAGCCCTTTTTAGATCAGATAATCGGAATTCCACGCAAATGAATGTACATAAGCAATTACTGATATTTTAGTTAGTTTTAGACTGTTTGAATTCCTCAATGTAAATAAAAACTGCGTCATTTTAACCCTTATAAATGTTTCTCGTGACTGAATAAAATATATTTTGGGATGCTAAATATTTCGTAACATATATTGTCATGGATAAGGTTGCGTCATATATTTTAGCGAACAGTGTGAGTTAACGTTCTATTGCAGTTCAAATAACGGTCGTTCCACTGGGAGGAATAAATTGTATGTACTATTTGTTGGAATTTATAAATAGCGGTTGCCTTAGCATTAGTAATTTCTTGTTATTATACTACCATATTATATTTCATCAATATTTAATTGTCGCCTTTACATAGAACACGTTAACCAAAGATCGTGGGTTGAAAATTTATCTTCTGCTAGGAAGGCTCACAAAAACTGCCTTAGAAAACCTGCTGGAATAGTTCAATGAAATTCTGCAACATATACCTGTCTGTAAAAAAACATAGATTGTTCGTATTATATCCTTTTATATATTATAAACTCTTAAAATATTGGGCTTCTGTCGTTATTTGGCTATACCAATTTGTATCAATGATACCTTCCTCTTTATATAATTTAACTCACTTAAAAGGAAATCATACATGAAAATCAGTATGTATTGACAATATAATTAGTTTTACTAAAATGAATATACAAATAACGATTATTTGTTGTAAAAAATATTCGAATGATGGATCACTAGCCATTCATCTTAAGTATTTTCCGTACTTTTGTTGGAATTTGGATAATTCAGGTAATTTCAGTAATCGAAAGATGACCGGCAAAAATAGCTGAGGCGGATTGCATTTTATCTATTCGATCCCACGTCACTCAAAATAACTCCAATGAATATCGGTCCGACTCGGTTGATAGAGTTACGTGTAGGTCCATAATCAAACACACACAGATTTCACCTTATTTATTTACGACTTAAAATATATATCATTTAATTTAGTGTCTATAAACCTACTATATTGTATTTTCATGTACAGTAGATGTTTTAATTATTATTTTAATCTTCTATCTTTGTACCTATTATTATTTTTAATTTATTATTACTAAGACATTAAATTATCGTACAACGTCGTTTTATTTTCTTAATAAATAAAACTTTGGACGAAACTTTAGCTCTAAGATATTGTCGCAGCGAGTATTTCTACGTTGAGTGATAAATTGATGATAATATTTTGCAATCAGACTAAAAGAACTGTCAATAAGATATTAATCATTCAAAAAAAACTATTTGGACCTTTTTCATTTCCTACCGAATAATATTTATTTTATTTTGTGTGTATAACATATTTGTATGTTACAGTCGTTATATTAGAAAACTAAACAACTAAGTGCGGCAATAGATGCTTCATATAAAACGGTAAAACAAATGGAATGTCTAGATCATATTATTTGTGTAAATTTTAAACGTAAAGGCAGACCGAATATACGCCACTGTGGTCAATCTCAAAGAATAAGATTTTAGAACCATACTAATAAAAATAGTAGTAAACTATGTGTGCTAATTCAGAATTTCACATGTATGAGGCACTATAAATATTTGTTATTTTTCTTACTCCATGTTGGAAGTGATTTTTTTTAAATAACTTGACTTAACTGCCTGTAAATTGGCTAGAGCCGCCTTTGAGTTTGGATCATGCTCCTATGCAGAAGATTTTCTTTTAACACGAGCACGTCTTGTGAGACTTATATGCAAGGCACAAGTTATATATTCGGTCAATGTGACACTAAAAAATATAACCACATTTTAAGTAAGTCAAGATTTTAAAAGGTACATGTAGAGGTTTTTGTCTCATCCTCTTCAAGTATCGTGGCCTCCCACTTTTCTTTGATCGCTCTAAGAGCGATAAAATCTCTGGTCTTTATGATTATTCACAGATACTTAGATATTAAATTGAATATTGTAAATAACTAAAATAAAAATATAATTCGAATTAAAAATAATGTGTATGAAAATTATTTATCGTCATAACTAACATTGAAATAAATAATACAGTATAAAATAGATTTTGCATTATCAATTATGTATACCTAATTTAGAAAAAAAATATGAACAGAATCATATTTTTATAAATACAAAATAATATAAACCGTAAAAGATTTTTTTTCCGTTAAATGCAGTGACCACAGTAATTACAAATGCGAGTGATGTTATAAAAGCAACTTCCTCTTAGTGAGGGGCGTGATGATTGGATTTGAACAATCGGCTTCTGAGGCTATCATTGCTCACACCTACGTCAATTCACAATCCCATTCACTATAAAAGAGATTTTAATTACATTTTTTTATTCGAAAGATTCTACCGATTAATTATTACAACTAAGATTATTTTTTTTTTAATTTGGTTTTGTGCCCAAACTAATAACTATTAAAATCGAGTATTATCTGTTATCATTTGATCTTTGAAGATAAAAAATGACATAATTTTTACCCGTTCAGTATTAATATTTATTCTCGCCCATGACAAGTTTGGTTCTTCAAAGAACTTCATTAGATTAGGATATTCTATAACTAATTAGTAATTGTCTGTGGTATCATTTTAATGTTTTGGATTAGATTATGACAGTACGTCAAAAGACTGTATGAATTGTGTCTACGCATATTAGACAAGAGCAATAACTTAACTAATATTAAAGGGATCCTTTTTTAATTTAAAAAAAAAACATCATAACAGACCAAAAATATAAAAAGCTTTATCATTCCCTTAAATTGTCTTATTTATTAAGATCATCAATCGATAGCTCATAAAATTTTATAAGCACAAAAAAATCTAATGAGCAGAGCCGAAATGTATGTTTCTTTAATTGTAATAATACGCTTTGCATAAGCAAATATCTATCTTATAAATAAATAAATGCGTGGAAGCAATCGGGGCTGTTCATATACGTGTGTTTTCGTGCCTAAGTGTTTTTTATTTATCTATTATTATTACGTGCATTTGGTGTTATTTTAATAATGCTTTTAAAATTTTATTATAGCTAAAGCATCTACAGCATTTCATGTATTTAAATTTCTAATATGCAAACCTAAACTTACCAAGGACCGCTTTTGTTGAGGTACACTGAAATTATAATTATTTTATTAATCTTTGTAATTATCACTGTTCACCAAATTTGAAAATCTCACATTTGTATAATTTTACAACCAAAAATATTACGCTGTGTTTTTGTAAGTCTAAAACTGAGAATAAATTATGTTATTAGCCTCAGGCGAAACTTATCTTAATAAATTAATGTAAGATGAAAATAATGATATATTGTCAAAATATATTTTTTATAAAGCGTATACGTAAAATAAGCGTAATTATTTACCTAAGGCGACCTTACTATAAAAATGGGAAAAAAGTTTCCTTCAATAACCATTTGGTAAAATATACCTACCAAATAAATTTGATCAGAAAAATTTAGTTATTTAAAATAAATACAAGGCTTTTATTTGTTATACTACTAGCTGTCTTTTACTTTATGAACAGAAGCCAAAAAAATCAAACCCATGTTTCTCGTGTAAAAAATGATGCACTACCATACACACTTTCATCCCTAATTATACTCTTTTGGGTGATGTCTTTCCATAAGCGCTTTTACAGCTATTTTTTACTCATACATAGAAGCAAAAATAGCGATTACAATTTATCTAACTACACATACAAACTTTCATCCAAAAGTTCATAAGTGATGAATTTTCAAACACTGCATTTGACTATAACTGGTTAACATAAGTCTCAACAACGAATTTAATATTTCTTATATCAAATATAACTAATTTCGATAACAACTTTCATCTCCTCTTAGTTTCCAAATTCTCTCATGATTGATAACGTGCTTACTTACGTTCCATAAGGAATTCCTGTGTAAAATTTCATCCCTTTAGGCTCACCGCTTTAGGATGTGTGTCAAAGTCAAAAACCTTTATTCAAAATGGAAGTATTTACACTTTCCTATTGATAGTCGAAAATCTACCACCGGTTCGGAATACCTCAGACCTGAGAAGAACCGGCGAAAGAAACTCAGCGAGATCTATTTTTTTATATTACGAATTTACAATATACAATAACAATTGTGTTGTAAGTCAGTCAAACATTTTAAAATTTTATTAAATATGTAAAACCTTTAAATATTTAAAACTCTTTTATTATTTTCAAACACCATATTTAAGTATATGTAAAGTTATATCACTGTATATTATGTTTTAAAATGACACGAATATAAGCTTCGTATGCATATGAAATTACGTATGCACTGCGTGTAAATATCCATTATTTACACTCTGTTCATTATAACACACGTGATTAATCGTTAGTTTTATAGTTGAATGAGCTCTTTTATAGTCTGAGAACCAATAACGATTTTATTAAATTATATCATAAACTTAATGTGGATACTTTTTTATTCGTTCATAAATGTAACCTTTTTTAACATATATTAGTCAAAATTTAAATTTAATAAAAAAATAATGTCTTATTTTTTACCTATATTAATGAATACTCTACAGATATATTGTTTTGTAAAAAATGTTAATTAAATAAGGCGACTACATTTGATGCTAAATTACGTATTCAGCACCAAATATAGTCGTAGTCGTGGGATAGAATGTTAAATATTTTAGCGACTAAAACTATTACTCAAAGCGAGTTAAATTAAATGCTTCAGATTCTTTGAGGATTGTTTGAAGAACAAACCATTGAACTTAGAGCATTTAAGATTTGCTAGATTGCTTCTGTTTTTGTTATTTCGAAGTAATCTTTGCTTTAATTTTCTGCCAGAATCTGGGAACCGTTTTATATATTTAAAATTATTCATCAGAACTGCTGTGAAAATACATGTACATAAGTCATAAAAAATATTTATACTTAGGCAGTAAAAAAACCCCGAGCAAATGTCATATCTTATTCAAATATTATTTCAATAAAATAATAGATGAGCGCACATATCACACGATTGGAGCTCAGACTATAAACTAACTCCGAAGTAACGAGTGATTTATGTGCCGCGATGCTGGTTCTAAAATCTCTTTATTCTCATTTTATAAGCCTTTGTGTTAGGCACAAAGGAACCGCTTCAGGGCTTGCATCTTTCTATGTCACTCATATTTGAATAAAAAGTGTACTTTACAAGAACTATAACTATTTAGAAAGAGTAAAAGAGTGATGTAACAATACGCGATTGTTCAATTCAAATGATGCTCGTACTGACAGACGATTTACATATACATATGTTTTGTTACATCATAGTGTGACATATTTAACTAGCTAACTGCGATATGACTTGCAATAAAATATTCACGTTGATCAAAATCAAAGCAAAAAAGATATCATAAACATCCACGGTATAGAAGTTGATGTCCTGCAGAGCAATCTAATAACAAAAAAGTTGATAGTTTTTTATTCCTGAAACATATATGTAGCTTTCATGGTGATCAGTCAAACAGCCCCGAAGTCTATAAGCTCAAAGAGATATATCAACATCAAATTTTATACGACGGAATTTTATATGCTCTTCAAAGAAATAGAACGAAATTGCCGTTTAAATTGAAAAAAAACGTGATATTTTCTGTTAACATATTTAAATAAGTTTATGTCAAATATATAATATATTTTGTAATCTCCATCCCACCACCTCTGTAGGCTAAATTACAAAATTGTGATCCTAATATTAATATGATAAATCTATATTCGATAATAGTTATTTCGTGCAGGTCTTTAGACCCGTAACAAACGAAAAAAAAACGGCGAAACATATCCACAATTATAGATCGTTAAAAATTATGAGTTTTTGTACGAAAACATATATGCGCAAAATTTGTATAATCGAGAAATTTATTGCGATATTATCTGTAAAATTTAATAAACCGTATTTGTTTAGTTGTATTTACTCGACTCGAGCGAAGCGAAGGGTTTTCATTTAGTAATGTAATTATTTAATCTCATTCAATTATTGATAACATGACTTATTATGATTATGATTTAATCATAATAAAATAAAAAAGCTTCATCTAAAGTCACACCTCGCCTCTTTGCCTCCACTGGTGACGAGAAGGTTGGTTCGTTTTTGGCCCAGAGGATCGGAATTGCAATTCAACGGGGAAATGCTGCTAGCATTCCTGACACCATTCCGCGCGGTCAAGATTTACACAGTCACTAGCTTTCGTTCATATTTGTATATATATAAGCATTTAATGTTTTTAATTCTTATATTAATAAAATAAATTAAAAAATCATGTTAAAATTGTTGCATTACGCCCTTAACCCTGTTTGTAATTCATCAAGGTTTATGCCAGATGAAAACAATGCTCTATGTAATAAGATACCGTAAAATTTCTTGGGAAAACCCGCAGTGTTGCCAATTGTTTAAAATAACGAAGGAATCGGCTGAGTCGTAGCATGTTTAAACTTTCGAATTAAGTTCTAAAGAGATCGAGTAAGATTAACATTTTCGGATATCAAAACTTTAAACAACTTCTCGCTCCATTTATTTTGTTTATATTATAGATTTATAGATTACAGCTTCGACTTTTGTGACGGAGATTGGATATTTTAAAAATCATAATACAAACTTCGATTGAATAAAATACTTGAACGTCAATAGCAGCACTAGTTCATTCGATATCTATACTAGTAAGATATTAAAATTTAAATTTATTAAAATGGTCCTGGCTAAATATGATAACGCTATACCAATACTATTTCATTCATATACTCGTACTTGGTTTACTTCTACTTAATAAGATATGATAATTCTATGATAGGATTTCTGGAAATTTCACTTTTCTTGGTGAAATTCACTTGTCTGGGCTTTGCACGGCCGTTTGGGAATGGTTAATATTTCCTAAAGTGCTATTGTCTATGGATGGTTGCGACTAGTTACCATCAGTTGGCCCATTTACTCGCTTGCTTACTCATAACATAAAATAGCACAAGGGAAATACTATCTCGGCATATCTCAGCTTCCAAGGTTGTTGGCACTTTTACGATGTGAGGAATGGTTAATAATTCTTACAGCGCTAATGTCTATTGGCGGACATTTTCCCGTCCGCCTACAAATATCGTAAAAAACTTTAAGTTTGGAATATGGGGCAGGAAACCCTATAAGTCTATTATTTGTAGTTAGAAACATTAAAATATGAATCCTTACCTATTTTAACCGTACGATGTCGGGTCGGATCTAGAAAATTTGCATTTAATTATAGCAACATGTTTTTGTGTTATTTATACATAAAATAGTAAGGCTCGGATAAGATTCGGGCGGATTTACCCCATTCTGTTATCCCTTGATTTATCCCAAAGCGTCGGACAAATTAAAAATGTCTAAAATTATATTCAACCTCGTTTTGGAGGCTCCGTAATTAATGATCGTAGTCTCTTAATTACAGAAAAAAAAAAATAAAATACAACATGAAATTTATGAATTCAACTTTTTGTGTGATTGTACTAAATTTCAGCGGGATGCTCGATGGTTTTTAATTATAAACGTAGTCATTTGTTTAGAGTTTTTAATGCCCAAGGATAGTATAATATTAGAGTTTAATTTAAATGATAAGCTGATAGAAAATATATATTTTCAGTTTTTAACATAACAATGTACCTAATAAATAAGTAATTCTTCATACAAAACTAGTTCCTAGTGTTGTATATTTTATTTATTATAAAAATACTTTGCAATTCATTAGTATTATATGTACCTAATATATTAAATGTGCTGTGTTTTGATGAAAAAGTCACCGGGGAGTCGTAAAACCGACATAAAAACATATTGCTACTCAGGAAAACTTACGACTAAACCTAAGTTACTGTACTAGCAGTTTCAAGCGGCTCCGTCCACGAAACTGTAATTTCGTATATTCGTGCAATGTTAACAGTATATCAAAGTCAAATAGGCGAAACAATTAATAGTATAAATATAAGATCAAATGATATTTTATTTAGTTTTTAAACTATCTGTTCAAGCCTTTTTAATAGTAACTAGTGGTTGAACTACCTAAAAATATAAATTATACAAATATTAAAAACGTTAAAGTATTAATAATGTTTGTTATTAATATAATAATAACGTAAAGAAAGGAAACTATTAAAAACTTTTCATAACAATTATAAAATAATATTTGCATTTACTGTAAAGAAAACGGAGTCAAAAAACTAAATTATAACTTTACCGTGTGTGCTCTGGGGTATAAAAAAGGCTATATTTTATCCCAGAAAGGTGAGGAGAGTTTAAGTAGCGCGGTAGGTACCCATCGTTAATGCGTCTGTTTTGTTTTATACGATATATAAAAGAAAACACTGCTTCAATATACGAGCAGCTATTGTATCAGGAGTTTGGCGTTCACATAATTTTTATTATATTAGTAATGTTATGCAAATGTAGGTACAGGAACATATTCCATATATCTTCCTATTAGGATCCCGCCTCTTTTATGAAAACATTAACAAAAAATATCTGAAACTTAATACATTATTCTGCTCGAGTTCTCTCAAAAATATTTTCTTCGCCGCTAAGTATGATATAAAGTACAAAAAATGATGATCAAATTAAATGAGATAACAACGGATAGGAAACGTTACACTCATCCCATACAATTTTGGTTCCTATATGTTCCTATATGTAATATAATCGTAATGGCTTATTATAAAAAGTATAAATTTGCTTAAAAATAATTCCATTAACATCAATTTAGTGCTGAATGGATATCATTAATGGGAAAGTACTTTTTTTTTAGTATAGAGTATTCAGCTACATATAAAGTAAAGCATAATAAAAACTAAATAATTATTGTTTATGTTTGTTACATTTCTATCACTGAACTACTAAATATTTTTTTTTTCATTACATGTATGTGTAATTTACTTTATCGACCATATACTGTAATGCTGATACGGTACTTTATATCAAAGAATCCATCACATTAAATCGAGCAATCATTAATGTTTTAGTTACATTACAATAGGGGTGTACTGATAATATTTTTCCTATTAAAGTTAAACTACTAATAAACTAATGTCATACTTTCACATAAATATTTATAAGGACAAGGGAATATATGTATTTAGTACAGTTTTTTTACCATCTAGTAGATGATTTATAACAAAGTTGATTCAATATAATTTCGATTCGAATCTGAAAAGTGGATTTATAAAACAACACTCCTCTGATGTTATTGATTAGCTCTCGTTTGGTAAGAAAAAAGTTATTCCATTCACTTCCGTACAATAAAGCAGATTAAGCTTAAAGTCGCTCAAAACATCTTTGCGTAAAAATACTTCTATGAGACAAATATTTACGTTAATTTATATAATAGCCATTAGGCAAAGTTTAGGTACAAATATAACATCTGAAGATATAACTGGTATCCATTATAACTTTTATCAAGCGCAAATTAATGATATTATGCAGTATAATGGAGAATGAATGGCTGCTAGAAATAACTTAGCCAGACTATAGATTACTCAAAGCGTTACTCTGAGTTTTTACCACTAGTATGAGAAATGTTTTCGTTTAATTACCCTGTCTATAGAAAAGTGTACTTTTATTTTACGTTAGATTTATAGCAAAATATTCCAAAATTAACACAATAAGTTATGTTAATTCGCGATCAAACAACGAAATATTTCGTATACTTACATGTTTTTTTTTTTAATCGGACAACATCACATACATTACATTGATCCAAATGTAAGTAGCTAAAGCACTGTGTTATGAAAAATCAAAAGTAACGATGGTACCACGAACATCCAGACCCAAGACAACATAAACGTTGTAATACAAATTTCAGAACTGGTGTAGTTTTATATTTGTTTTCCAATATGCAAAGTACACATGTATGAACATTCTGTGATAGCATTCAGCTGGAACTTTCATCTATGAGCGCATTACGAGAATGTTGAAATAGCTACGTTCAATATTAAATGGCTCTGTATTCGTGTTTTGTTGATTCAGTGTTGATTGAGTCGAGATTGCAGTAATAATATTGCACTAGATGTCATAAGCCGAACATAAATATTTGATGTTTTTCTGCATATCTCGCAATTTGGTAAATAATATAATATTGTGACTGGCAAAGTTGCAAATTCGCTATTGATTTATAGCACAATCTTGCATGTAGAAGTGACCCAATCCTTGAAAAGAATGGCACTTATATGCCGCCTAGATTTATTGTATAGCCCTCGAATTTATATTTTTATTTTATGTAAGTACTTGCATCACCCAATAAAAGCTGCAGCCCAGTAGTTAGTCCAAGTACCATATAAAATATTCTAATAGATATTATACATTTTTACTTGGTGGTAGGGCTTTGTGCTAGCCCGTCTGGGTAGGTACCACTCACTCATCAGTTATTCTAACGCCAAATAACAGTACTCGGTATTGTTCAGTTCCGGTTTGAAGGGTTAGTGAGCCAGTGTAACTACAGAGACATGGGACATAAATCTTAGTTCCCAAGGTTGGTGGCACATTGACGATGTAAAGAATAGTTAATATTTCTTACAGCGTCATTGTCTATGGGTGATGGTGACCACTTACTATCGGGTGGCCCATATGTTCGTCCGCCAGCCTATACCATAAAAAAGACATAAAACGCTAATATCATGCTTATATTTCAATTATATGAAAGAAGTATTTTATCTTATAAAAAATGGAGGAATAAGGAAGATAAGTCATGTACCTGTCATCGTCTTTCATACATCAAATATTTTATTATTTAATGTTAGTCGATTGTTAACATTTCACAAATAGAGATCTTTATTAAATACAGTTTTTAGTAAAAGCAGTAGAATTTTTGTTTTGCTAAAAACTCTAACGAAGCCTCATATATTATTACTGGTATCGGTGCGCAATATTGGCATAACGAAGAGCCTACGGGCTTTTGGAAGCGCTGTAAAAGAGATTGTATCTCAAAAAACGAACGTCAACATTACTTGATGTTGAGTTTTATATTTTACTGGCAAAATTGACACGAATTCGTTCAAAAAACCTTAAAATTTTAAGATATTATGATAACATATGTATAATATTTATAGCTTTAATATTCATCATCACGATTATTTTTTGTGAGTGTTTATTTAAATTTCTAGTTTCTAAGCCAATTGAAACATATTTTATCGCTAAAAAGCTTGTGAAAAAAATATTAATAAACATGATACTTGACTAACTGTTCAAAACACATTTTAAACGTTTCAATAAATCAGGTTGAGTTCACGATTGAGAGGTACACCCACCGACCCCTTTGAATAAGCAATGTCAAATTGATGCAATTTTCCGTCTAGTTACCAGTCGAAGTTCATAAGTGAGCTGAATTCCGAATTCCAAGTCAGTCCAGACATGCTCGTTGACAGAGGTCAACGACAGTTGACAGATGTCTGGCCGAGCTGGGTTTTGAACCCCGCTGCCATTTTTGCCTTCATTGTTGTATAACACATCACAATATTAAATGAACTATGTAATTTATTAACTTGTTACTCATTATTTTGTTTTGAACATTCTAATCTGAAGTTGATGATTAATTTATACATATATATCTTTATACATGTTTACATGTATTCTACTTGCCGAATTTAGGAAAGTATTTGATGTTTTGGGCTTTAAATAATATATATCGTAAAGGGAATTGAGTAAAACAATGCTTCTTAAAATTTTAAATACATTGACTCTAGCGTAGAAAAGTATGATAATAAAAAGAAAATTGGCCGTCTGTTTTAACGTAAGAAGTAGAATGGCTTAAGGAAAAAAAGCTGTAAAATTAATATCTTGAAATATCTTAACTTTACTTTTTATTCAATTTTAGTAGATAAATAAGTATATATAGGTGCGTGCTGCGTCACCACAGATGAGCGCCAATAAAGTCAGTGCGTAATGAGCTACAGCGCGTTTCACTTGTGTCCTATATCTACTAGTGGCGACGAGGAACATCTACCCACAAAGCGAAAAATAAAAAACGAACAAAGGAATTGAGGCGGATTAAAATGTTTTCCAATTCAAAGCCGTTTTTTGGAAATATAACTACATTTAATCATCAGCATCAAGATTGGGTCACATATAAAAGTCGACTCCAGCAGTGGTTCGTGGCAAATGACATCGATGGTGAATCGGACAAAGGAGGTCTTAAAAGGCGCGCCATATTGCTCAGCGCATTCGACGAGAGCACTTATCAACTGGCCAGCAATCTCGTTTTTCCAAAAACTCTTGACGCAGTGAGTTATGTGGAAATTGTACGAGTTTTGGATGTACATTTTACTCCAAAGCGCTGCGGGTTTGCAGAACGTCATCACTTTTACGCGGCGTCGCAGCGACCGGGGGAGTCGCATGCGCAGTGGGCGGCGCGGTTACGAGGTCTAGCGAGCCATTGCAGTTTCAAGAATTTAGAAGAAGCTTTGCTAGACAAATTTGTGATGGGGATGCTTCCGGGTACCGAAAAAGAAAAACTCTTCGCAATGGAAATCGGGGAGTTGTCGATGGCAAAGGCGGTTGACCTGGCGGAGGGCGTGCGGTGTGCACGCATGGCGACTACGGCAGCAGGCACAGCAGAAGGAGTCAGCGTTGACCCTTTGTTTAAAATGACAAAGGGCCGCACCAATCGTAGTGACGGTGATAAGTGTTCCGTGTGTGGTCGAAAGAATCACAAATCTAGTGAGTGTCGCTTTGTAAATTACCGGTGTAAGAAGTGCAATAATAAGGGTCACCTGCACCGAATGTGTAAAAAAGTCAATTACGTAGACTCAGATGAGGTGAACGAGGGTGACGACGGTGAGTTTTTTAATATTCGCAGTAATAACGGGGGGCCTATGACCGAAACAATATCTATCAATAATATTTTATTAAAATTTCAAATTGATAGTGGGTCGTCTGTAACCGCTATATCAGATAAAACTTATTATTCTTATTTTAACAGTGTTACTTTAATTCCTACCAACAAAAAGCTTATCAGTTATAACGGAGGCTTAATTCAAAGTTTAGGTATAGCTAGGTTACCAGTGACATACAACAATAAAACAAACGTATTAGATTTCTATGTCATACAAAATGGAGGGCCGCCATTGCTTGGTCGCGATTTTATTTCAAAATTTAATTTAGAATTATCACCAATTAACGGTTGTTATCATGTGTCGTCGGTACCGGAATCGGAATTGCAATCATTTTTAAAAAAATACTCGGATATTTTTACCGACGAATTAGGTTGTTTTAATAAATATAAAATAAAATTGCACTTGAAAGAAAATGCAAAACCAGTTTTTATGAAAGCCAGGCCGGTTCCGTTTGCGTTAAGGGATAAAATAGATAAAGAAATAAGCCGTTTATTGCAGATCAAGGTCATCGAGCCCGTCGAGTTCTCGGAATACGCGTCACCTATTGTGCCGGTGTTAAAACATAACGGTACGGTTCGTCTATGCGCTGATTATTCACAAACGTTAAACAAACAGTTATTAGTGGAGAAATATCCTTTACCGACTATACAAGAACTATTTACACGATTACATGGTGGGGAACAATTTTCAAAATTAGACATGTCTTCAGCGTATAATCAGTTCGAATTGCTAGATGATAAACATGTCACTTGTATAAACACACACAAAGGGTTATTTAAATTTAAACGGCTTGTGTTCGGGTTGTCTTCGGCCCCCGCCATATTTCAGAGGGCCATGGAAAGTATTTTATCGGGGATAGATGGCGTACTTTGCTTTTTGGATGATATCCTTATTACAGGAAAAGACAAGGTGGAACATTGGGCTAGGTTAAAATTAGTTTTCGATAGATTAAAAGATTCGGGCTTAACTTTAAGAAAAGAGAAATGTGAATTTTTCAAAAATGAAATAAATTATCTCGGATATATAATTGATAAAAACGGGATAAGGAAATCGTCAGAAAAAGTTAAAGCAATTTTAGAAGCTGCAGTCCCTAAAAATTTAAAAGAATTACAGTCGTTTTTAGGTTTAATTAATTATTATAGGAATTTTGTACCCAATGCATCCACGCACTTAGCCCCTCTGTATGATTTATTAAAAAAAGGAGCTAAATGGTCGTGGTCCCCGCAACACGAAAGGGCGTTTTTGGAAGTAAAAACATTTTTAACTTCAGAAAACGTATTAGCTCATTTTGATTCAACCGCAAAAATCATATTAACGGTGGACGCTTCACCTTACGGGCTAGGGGCGGTGTTATCGCAGGTCGGAGCCGACGGCTTAGAACGTCCAGTTTCGTTCGCTTCACGAACGCTAAACTCAGCTGAAAAAAAGTATTCTCAAATACAAAAAGAAGCCACGGCTATAATCTTTGGGGTACGCCGGTTTCATCAATATTTATATGCTAGATCCGAGCCGTTTATATTAAGAACCGACCACAAGCCGCTTATTTCAATTTTCGGTTCCCATAGGGGTATTCCAGAGGTGTCTGCAAATAGGTTGCAAAGGTATGCAATATTTTTGTCAGCATATAACTACACCATTGAGTATGTCAAAAGCGCCAACAATAGTGCAGATTTCTTATCGCGCGGGATTCGGCCGGCGACAGCAGCGGCGTCGACCGACGGAGCTGCGAGTATTAGTCCGGGAGGAACTCGCGAAGACGCCGGTAGTGTACGTGGATGGAACGAGACGGCTACATACGTCAATTTTATTTTAGAAGGATGTTTACCGGTGACATTAGATCAGTTAAAACATGAGACTAAAAATGACCCGGTACTCACTCAAGTTAGTGATTATGTCTTTAAGGGTTGGCCTCGGAAAGTTTATGATTGTAATTTATTACCATATTTTAAATGTAGGTTGCAGTTATCATTAGAAAATGGAATTTTAATGCGGGGGCATAAGGTAGTTATTCCAGAAAATTTACGTAAACACATATTATTAGAATTACACAAGTCACATTTAGGTATAGTAAAAACTAAGGCGGAGGCCCGTTCTAGATTTTGGTTTCCGGGAATTGATGAAGCGATAGAAAAAATGATCGGAGATTGTTCAACATGCATTAGTATGCGGCAATCGCCACCCCGCGCTCCGCCGGCGCCCTGGCCGTATCCGACACAACCATTCAATAGAATTCATATAGATTTCCTTGGACCAATTCAGAATAAAATGTTTTTTGTAATAGTTGATGCTTACAGTAAGTGGGTTGAGTGTTTTAATATGAATAACAATATAACATCGGGATCGGTTATTAGTAAATTATGTGAATTCATGTCTAGGTTCGGGGTACCTCAAACAATCGTGAGCGATAACGGCACTTCATTTACATCTGAGGAGTTTAATGCATTTTGTAAATTAAACGGAATATGTCACTTGACCTCGCCGGCATACCATCCCTCCAGTAACGGCCAAGCAGAGACTTATGTTAAAATAGTGAAAAAGGGCATAAAAACAGCTTTGTTGCTAGGTGAAAATGCGCAAGATATGAATAATAGGTTATTAAAATATTTATTCGACTATCGGAATTCTGTGCATAGTACAACGGGGGTGTCTCCCGCGAAACTGGTATTCGGTCGTCAACTGAGGTCAATACTAGATCTTTTAATTCCTCATCCGTCGCCTTCGTCCCCTCGTCTGAATAATCATGTTCAAAACAAACAGTGCTTGCAGACTAAATATCACGGCGGAAAATTAAGAACTAATTTTAAACCAGACGATGTAGTGATGTTTAAATCTTTTATAAATAAAAATAGATATGTGTGGTGTAAAGGTACTATTATCAAACAGTTGGGTAAAGTGTTATACTTAATAAAGACTTGTGAAGGTATTAATGTTAAAAAACACAAAAATCAAATTGTTTTGTCAAGGAATGTGTCTAAAAACCAACTGGTTCAACCGGGGAACAGTAATCGAAGTGAGGAGGAAAATCAACACCGAAGTGATGTGAAACTTGCATCAGTTCCCTCGACGAGGACGCAAACTAAGATGGTTTTGAGAAATATTCCTAGAGTAAACTATAAAAAATATTTTTAGATAAAAATAATTGTCAAATAAGGGGGGAGGAAATAGTAGATAAATAAGTATATATAGGTGCGTGCTGCGTCACCACAGATGAGCGCCAATAAAGTCAGTGCGTAATGAGCTACAGCGCGTTTCACTTGTGTCCTATATCTACTAGTGGCGACGAGGAACATCTACCCACAAAGCGAAAAATAAAAAACGAACAAAGGAATTGAGGCGGATTAAAATGTTTTCCAATTCAAAGCCGTTTTTTGGAAATATAACTACATTTAATCATCAGCATCAAGATTGGGTCACATATAAAAGTCGACTCCAGCAGTGGTTCGTGGCAAATGACATCGATGGTGAATCGGACAAAGGAGGTCTTAAAAGGCGCGCCATATTGCTCAGCGCATTCGACGAGAGCACTTATCAACTGGCCAGCAATCTCGTTTTTCCAAAAACTCTTGACGCAGTGAGTTATGTGGAAATTGTACGAGTTTTGGATGTACATTTTACTCCAAAGCGCTGCGGGTTTGCAGAACGTCATCACTTTTACGCGGCGTCGCAGCGACCGGGGGAGTCGCATGCGCAGTGGGCGGCGCGGTTACGAGGTCTAGCGAGCCATTGCAGTTTCAAGAATTTAGAAGAAGCTTTGCTAGACAAATTTGTGATGGGGATGCTTCCGGGTACCGAAAAAGAAAAACTCTTCGCAATGGAAATCGGGGAGTTGTCGATGGCAAAGGCGGTTGACCTGGCGGAGGGCGTGCGGTGTGCACGCATGGCGACTACGGCAGCAGGCACAGCAGAAGGAGTCAGCGTTGACCCTTTGTTTAAAATGACAAAGGGCCGCACCAATCGTAGTGACGGTGATAAGTGTTCCGTGTGTGGTCGAAAGAATCACAAATCTAGTGAGTGTCGCTTTGTAAATTACCGGTGTAAGAAGTGCAATAATAAGGGTCACCTGCACCGAATGTGTAAAAAAGTCAATTACGTAGACTCAGATGAGGTGAACGAGGGTGACGACGGTGAGTTTTTTAATATTCGCAGTAATAACGGGGGGCCTATGACCGAAACAATATCTATCAATAATATTTTATTAAAATTTCAAATTGATAGTGGGTCGTCTGTAACCGCTATATCAGATAAAACTTATTATTCTTATTTTAACAGTGTTACTTTAATTCCTACCAACAAAAAGCTTATCAGTTATAACGGAGGCTTAATTCAAAGTTTAGGTATAGCTAGGTTACCAGTGACATACAACAATAAAACAAACGTATTAGATTTCTATGTCATACAAAATGGAGGGCCGCCATTGCTTGGTCGCGATTTTATTTCAAAATTTAATTTAGAATTATCACCAATTAACGGTTGTTATCATGTGTCGTCGGTACCGGAATCGGAATTGCAATCATTTTTAAAAAAATACTCGGATATTTTTACCGACGAATTAGGTTGTTTTAATAAATATAAAATAAAATTGCACTTGAAAGAAAATGCAAAACCAGTTTTTATGAAAGCCAGGCCGGTTCCGTTTGCGTTAAGGGATAAAATAGATAAAGAAATAAGCCGTTTATTGCAGATCAAGGTCATCGAGCCCGTCGAGTTCTCGGAATACGCGTCACCTATTGTGCCGGTGTTAAAACATAACGGTACGGTTCGTCTATGCGCTGATTATTCACAAACGTTAAACAAACAGTTATTAGTGGAGAAATATCCTTTACCGACTATACAAGAACTATTTACACGATTACATGGTGGGGAACAATTTTCAAAATTAGACATGTCTTCAGCGTATAATCAGTTCGAATTGCTAGATGATAAACATGTCACTTGTATAAACACACACAAAGGGTTATTTAAATTTAAACGGCTTGTGTTCGGGTTGTCTTCGGCCCCCGCCATATTTCAGAGGGCCATGGAAAGTATTTTATCGGGGATAGATGGCGTACTTTGCTTTTTGGATGATATCCTTATTACAGGAAAAGACAAGGTGGAACATTGGGCTAGGTTAAAATTAGTTTTCGATAGATTAAAAGATTCGGGCTTAACTTTAAGAAAAGAGAAATGTGAATTTTTCAAAAATGAAATAAATTATCTCGGATATATAATTGATAAAAACGGGATAAGGAAATCGTCAGAAAAAGTTAAAGCAATTTTAGAAGCTGCAGTCCCTAAAAATTTAAAAGAATTACAGTCGTTTTTAGGTTTAATTAATTATTATAGGAATTTTGTACCCAATGCATCCACGCACTTAGCCCCTCTGTATGATTTATTAAAAAAAGGAGCTAAATGGTCGTGGTCCCCGCAACACGAAAGGGCGTTTTTGGAAGTAAAAACATTTTTAACTTCAGAAAACGTATTAGCTCATTTTGATTCAACCGCAAAAATCATATTAACGGTGGACGCTTCACCTTACGGGCTAGGGGCGGTGTTATCGCAGGTCGGAGCCGACGGCTTAGAACGTCCAGTTTCGTTCGCTTCACGAACGCTAAACTCAGCTGAAAAAAAGTATTCTCAAATACAAAAAGAAGCCACGGCTATAATCTTTGGGGTACGCCGGGTTCATCAATATTTATATGCTAGATCCGAGCCGTTTATATTAAGAACCGACCACAAGCCGCTTATTTCAATTTTCGGTTCCCATAGGGGTATTCCAGAGGTGTCTGCAAATAGGTTGCAAAGGTATGCAATATTTTTGTCAGCATATAACTACACCATTGAGTATGTCAAAAGCGCCAACAATAGTGCAGATTTCTTATCGCGCGGGATTCGGCCGGCGACAGCAGCGGCGTCGACCGACGGAGCTGCGAGTATTAGTCCGGGAGGAACTCGCGAAGACGCCGGTAGTGTACGTGGATGGAACGAGACGGCTACATACGTCAATTTTATTTTAGAAGGATGTTTACCGGTGACATTAGATCAGTTAAAACATGAGACTAAAAATGACCCGGTACTCACTCAAGTTAGTGATTATGTCTTTAAGGGTTGGCCTCGGAAAGTTTATGATTGTAATTTATTACCATATTTTAAATGTAGGTTGCAGTTATCATTAGAAAATGGAATTTTAATGCGGGGGCATAAGGTAGTTATTCCAGAAAATTTACGTAAACACATATTATTAGAATTACACAAGTCACATTTAGGTATAGTAAAAACTAAGGCGGAGGCCCGTTCTAGATTTTGGTTTCCGGGAATTGATGAAGCGATAGAAAAAATGATCGGAGATTGTTCAACATGCATTAGTATGCGGCAATCGCCACCCCGCGCTCCGCCGGCGCCCTGGCCGTATCCGACACAACCATTCAATAGAATTCATATAGATTTCCTTGGACCAATTCAGAATAAAATGTTTTTTGTAATAGTTGATGCTTACAGTAAGTGGGTTGAGTGTTTTAATATGAATAACAATATAACATCGGGATCGGTTATTAGTAAATTATGTGAATTCATGTCTAGGTTCGGGGTACCTCAAACAATCGTGAGCGATAACGGCACTTCATTTACATCTGAGGAGTTTAATGCATTTTGTAAATTAAACGGAATATGTCACTTGACCTCGCCGGCATACCATCCCTCCAGTAACGGCCAAGCAGAGACTTATGTTAAAATAGTGAAAAAGGGCATAAAAACAGCTTTGTTGCTAGGTGAAAATGCGCAAGATATGAATAATAGGTTATTAAAATATTTATTCGACTATCGGAATTCTGTGCATAGTACAACGGGGGTGTCTCCCGCGAAACTGGTATTCGGTCGTCAACTGAGGTCAATACTAGATCTTTTAATTCCTCATCCGTCGCCTTCGTCCCCTCGTCTGAATAATCATGTTCAAAACAAACAGTGCTTGCAGACTAAATATCACGGCGGAAAATTAAGAACTAATTTTAAACCAGACGATGTAGTGATGTTTAAATCTTTTATAAATAAAAATAGATATGTGTGGTGTAAAGGTACTATTATCAAACAGTTGGGTAAAGTGTTATACTTAATAAAGACTTGTGAAGGTATTAATGTTAAAAAACACAAAAATCAAATTGTTTTGTCAAGGAATGTGTCTAAAAACCAACTGGTTCAACCGGGGAACAGTAATCGAAGTGAGGAGGAAAATCAACACCGAAGTGATGTGAAACTTGCATCAGTTCCCTCGACGAGGACGCAAACTAAGATGGTTTTGAGAAATATTCCTAGAGTAAACTATAAAAAATATTTTTAGATAAAAATAATTGTCAAATAAGGGGGGAGGAAATAGTAGATAAATAAGTATATATAGGTGCGTGCTGCGTCACCACAGATGAGCGCCAATAAAGTCAGTGCGTAATGAGCTACAGCGCGTTTCACTTGTGTCCTATATCTACTAAATTTCAAATTGCTAGGGTCTACAAGTGCAAACGAAAAATCCAACCTGCAATAGAAAAGTCGTTTGACACGAAATATGCGCTATCTTAGCACGCACTGGAATCACAAAATATGAACAGGCAGTATCACGGAACATATTCCACATACAGCTGATAGCTTTAGTGCCTCTTATCAAGAATATGGTCGCCCTGTAAGTGGCACGGCGCCGTTCGGTGTCATCTTTTTCACGGTTCACTGTCACCTGGCGACGGCGATTATAGTTCTGTCGAGATATCTGAAGCCGTTGTTTATACGTACTCGTATATGTAAGATAAAAGTATGTAGCCTAATTCCTATTGTATCGAGCTTCGATTTTGTATTATACGTGAGAAAGTATTGTTGTGGGAACAATTCGTTTTTTTTTTAATCTATGCCAACCTAATTCTGTTTGATAGATAATAAAGTAAAACCACATCTTTATGAATAGGCGTCGACAAATTATTATTGGTAAATAATGACCTACCAATATTAATAGTGAGCTGCTCAAACGAAACAAACCCGTAGAAGTGCAGTAGTACATAAACAACAATCTATGGACTGTAAATAAATTGTGTGAAATAAATCCCGAAATTCAAGGTGTAGGTTGTTTATATTCAGATGCGTAGTACGTGGAATATAAATCTGGACTGATGGCTTATTTCTTTAATAAGATCGCTTTTCTGGATATTATCTGGTGTTATGATATCAGCCGAACGTGCATATATGATATATCAAGATGTATAATGTAATAAGATTAGAATAACAAAATTGTAAGCTAAAACTGAATACGCTGGAGGAATCATAATAAAATTGCCTCAGTATCTAGCAGCTCCAAGCCAGGCGCTCTTAAGACTAAAATATAATTTATAAGATAAGTTATGCTCTAAATGCATTATACAGGCAAACAAGTGAGCTTTCCATCGCAAATATTACATATATTTTATGAAACGTGTTTGTTTAGCAGAGAAAACCTTATTTGTTCAACGCTGAACATTAAATTCATTGTAATTTATACAATGTTTCCATGCTTTAGTTTGATTAATGAAAGGAACATAGCTAGGGTTTTTTCGCATTGGCTTCTATCTTAAAGAGACAATTTTATACTAAGCGGAAGTTACATGCATTTGATGCAAAAAATACGACCGACTTTTTTCAAACACTGTCATCGTGGCGACGTTTCTGAACAATAGCAATTTAGTGCATAATGTTATAAATTCTATTTCTTGCAGTGCGCGTGGGTACGGTAAACGAAACCAGCTACCATTTATAACACATTATTTTTGACAAATTATCGCATTCTTCTAAGCAATAAAAATCCTGTCACTCTGTACTATACACCAGTACACGGATACAACAGCTAGCCCGGTTTGTAAGTGTATTGTTTTACACTCACAATATTAATCTCGTAGAGGAGAAAATAGTAGAAGCATCTGTCTTCCACGATTGTATTCTAACGCATCGTCGCCTCACTTGATAGATATCCATTCACTTACGGATATTTACGCCTGAATATATCACTTTTTATAAAACGTTGTGCCTTTTAAGGTATATTAAATAAGTATAAAATACAACGAAGTTGTTTAATAGCGACTGTCACCAAATACACGAACGATACATTAAATAAAACTATAGTAATTGAAAACTATAATTTTTAACTTATGACGCTGACGCTTCAATGAAGCTGCTTTTGATATTCACTATTTGTAGATTATGGAAAGAAATTTAGAGATTGTGCTTTGGTCTTAATAACCATGTTATGATGCAACAAAGAATAAACTTAGTAACAAATCTGTTGTATTAATAACGTAAGTTGATTTTTGTCCCAGTGATTGAGGGATGATAGTTGAACGTAGTACATCGGTTAATGCTTATTTTGGAGAGCTCCAGCCGTAGATGTGCAGAAAATGAAGGAGGCTATTCGATTGCATAAATTGCAAGTAATTCTAAGTTATTTATTAATTATTTTCTAAAATTAATTAATTTAAGAAAGCGGAAGGAAGCTACTGGCTGTTTAGATTGCTATGGCTTTATAAAAAAAATAAAAAATGTTAAACGTGCAAACGTCGTCAGTTTACTATGAAATTAATTCACAATAAAACATGTGATAGGTTTCGAAATTCCTAAAAGTTTAATGAATAAACACCAGGTTTCACGGGCAAACTACTAGTGCTAATATTAATAACTGAGACTACTTTCGACTGTTTTCGTATTTCGTTCACGAAAAATAAATCTTACGTCAAAATTTATTGATGACTCAAATAATAAAATATCCGTAACGTAAACCGTTTTAATGTGAATTCCACGCTGACGCATCTGTCTGTCATCGAATTGATTGACATTTCAATCCACTGCAAAGCAAATATTCGATTTAACATAACGAAATATTTCTAAATTAGGAATTATACCGTTTTTCAAATCAATTCCATTTTCAAAGTTTTAATGCCGCCTCTGTTTAACCAAATGTAATCAAGTTCTAAGTTTCCGAATGAAATAAGTAAGATGAGACGGTTGATCAGAAGTCTGTGCTTTAAAATAAATAAATGGTAAGAATTTCAATTAGAATCGCAGATAAGTTTCGAAAGAAAGTTTAGATTCCATCTCGAAATAGAATTTACATTTTTTAAAGAACTGGTTATTCAGATCTAGATTTGTTTTTAGAATTGCTTGAAATATACACTTATAGGATGAAGACTATGTTGTGTCTGTGAATTTCACATAGCATACTGCCCAACGAAACCTTGCTGACATCTTTTTCTTATTCATAATATTCCGTTTTGAACAAACTTAATATAATTATTATACATATATAGCATATACAATAACATATGGATTATTCATTCGCGACGGCGCGCCATCCTATGTTAAGTTATTCGGCGGTAAGTAAATAATGAATAATTCCAAATAATGGGATTTGTATCAATTTTTGTTGTCTTTATTCATATACTAGTCATCTCACTCACACTTAGGACATCTTGTAGGTACGATTGCCACATAAACTATTGCATATCAATATAATTCGTGAGTGCCTTCGTTCCAACCATAACCGAAAAAAAAAACAAATGAACAAAATTTGACAGCAATTTGACACGATATCACACGGTTGAGAGCTTGATTAATCTGTGATATTCACTATGGATTTACGAAAACGTTTTAAACGTCGACTAAACTGCTGTCGGAATTTTGTGTCGGAGTAAAATAAAAGTGGAAATACGTGTAATAGTGTCGTATTATAAATAAAAATATATTAATCATATACTCTTAATAGTAAAGTCAGCCCAGCCATCTTCGAGTAATTCGGTAACATACATAAAAAAAAGGCCCCGACGAATTGAGAACCTCCTCCTTTTTTTGAAGTCGGTTAAAAACAGTAAAAGTAACTTCGTCCCGTAGCTAAACTAATGAACCGCCATTGAATGAAATATCTTAAAGAAGGTCATAGGTTTTTTTGTACCAAAATCGCATGACCGGCTAACAAGCCTAACATTGCAAACATATGTTTTATATAATACACACAGTCCTAACGTCTATAATCATAGAACTAATTATTTACAATCAGGGGATAAGGAAAATAAAAAGTAGTATATTATTGTAGTGTCTATAACATGGTTTATATGCTGTTTGATTGTTTTTAATGTTGATTTATTTTTAATGTACACGTTATAGCTATCTTGAAGGATATTCTAGAAATCATTTACCTTGCGGACTTAATTGTGTTCAATAAGATGTTCTTAATGTAACAAGTTCGTGTAATATCTACTGGTAGTTTTAATGAATAAATACAAAGAAAATGTATTAAATGGATACCAAGAAAAAAGGAACTTACTTTTATAAATGGATAAAGACAACAAAAGTTCGTTAAACTATTATTGAAAATGTTGTTAATGAGCATTTTTATATCATATAATAAAATCGAATTAAATTTGTGAAGATTCTAGAAGATTCGAGAATAACCCGCTAGAAGACCAAATTTTACTCTTAAATATATTTATTTTAAATAAAAAGTAACGAATGGAACGAACCACTTATTTTAAAATGAAGTATTTTCAGAAATTGTTAATTACAATGTTTATTTTCAACCGACTTCCAAAAGGAGGAGGTTATCAATTCGTCTGTATTTTTTTTTTTTTTTTTTATGTTTGTTACCTCATAACTTTTCACTGGGTGGACCGATTTTGATAATTTTTTTTTTGTTTGAAAGGTAGTGCTTCCCGTGGGGTCCCATTTTTTTTTTATTTTTTTCCGATGATGGTATCCATATGAAAACGACATAAGTCTTAAATTTGCATTATGTATATGCGCGACAAATAGGTGAATAACTGAAAATCACGTAAACCAATTTTGATAATTCTTTTTTTATTATAAAATATATACTTCAAGGATAATTTGGTGAAAGTTTGGTAAGGTTCTGAGCACAGGATCCATGACAAAGTAACGGAACGGAAGGGAACGGAACAATTCTGAGGAGCACGTTAGCGATACTCAGTCGAATCTTTTATTTATAGGTTATTTGGATATTTGAGTCACCTTCCGTAATGTGGTTATGTTTATGTAATTATCATTGTCGAATATTATAATCAACTAGCTACCCACCCCGGCTTCGCACGGGTGCAATACTGATACTAAATATACTACAGAATTTGTTTATTTACGACATCACATCGCAAACTTCTAAAATTATCAGTGTTTCTTTACTATATTGTTCATGTATTATATACACAAACCTTCCCCTTGAATCACACTATCTTTTAAAAAAAACCGCATCAAAATCCGTTGCGTAGATTTAAAGATATAGGGACAGAGAAAGCGACTTTGTTTTATACTATGTAGTGATGGAACTCCTATACGGCTCGCAGCTAGGGTGTTATGGGGCAGAATTTCTTACTATTTTTAATCAAATTTTGTGTATGTGATGTGATGTCATATGATGTACGAAATATAGTTGGTCTTTTTCAAAGTTTTTTTGCTGAGTTCGATTACAGCTCTTTCGAGGGATCCTTGTAGTTTACGCCGCGTGACGTATTAAATCCGCATTTTCGAAAGTCTATTTTTGCTTTATTCGCAAGTTTCCTTTGAAATTGTCCTCGAAGTAGTTTCTGACTCATATAAACGGAACGCTTAATCTATCCATATTAAAAAAAAATAGTTAGTCAACATCAGCTTCACTTAAAATCAAAAAATAAATAAAAATTTTAACAAAAAGAAAAACCGACTTCAAACAAAACACTATTTTAAAACAAATGAATATGCACGAAAAAGTAATAAAAATAATTGCATATTCAACATATTTTTTAGAGTCTTCCTAAGTTAAATGAAATGAAAAATATTAGACTACTTAAAAGTCGATTAACGATTATATCATGTAGTTATAATTATTGTTATATTTGGAGTCGGTGTCAGCCAATAAAACCCTACAGTATATCTATCAAAAATCAATACGAGAATACTTTAACAAATATGTTTTTTACAAATTACCTTTTACACAATAATATACTGGATCAATCAAGGGGCTCGTATCGCTTCATTCTTTTGATTGTTGGGGCAAGGGCACCGTGGCTGACACCGGCTCCAAATATACCAATAACTATAACTACATGATATAATCGTTAATCGACTTTTAAGTAGTCCAATATTTTTCATTTCATTTAACTTAGGAAGACTCTAAAAAATATGTTGAATATGCAATTATTTTTATTACTTTTTCGTGCATATTCATTTGTTTTAAAATAGTGTTTTGTTTGAAGTCGGTTTTTCTTTTTGTTAAAATTTTTATTTATACCCGTCCCGATTTCGTATGGTTAAGCAAGGATTTTATCCTAAGATATATGTACATATATTTGCAGTCAAATTAATCAAATTAGAAGATCTATTTGCCAAATTTTCTAATATTAATATATAATTATAAAATAAAATCGAATAAACATATACTAAAATAAAATTAGTCAAAGGAAAGCTAATAATCGTATTTCTCGGTTTCCTTAACCTAGGTAAGGGTAGAAACGAAAATAAAGTATTTCTTTTAATAGTGAGTTAAATTCACATTATATATATAATGAGAATTATAGATATCTATTTATATTTAGTATTAATTTTATTTATAAGTAACAATAATAAATTCTCGAAGATTTAATTTGATGTGAATGATGAGCAAAGATTTGTTTAATTTTAATAAAATTCCTAAAAAAGTATTTATGCAATTTTTTTTAATATGTATTGAGCACAAGCCGTATCAGATGCAACATTGTAGCCCAGGCTTGACAGTCGTGTACACAATAGATACCAGAGTGTATTATCACATTATACAACACGTTGCACTATGTACATTCACGAACAGAACGGAAATTAAGTGTCACGCAGTACTATCCGACGTGACCGTATTGAACGCGGAACAATGTTAGTACATTCGGAACATCGTAGGTATTGAAATTGAGTTATCAGTTGTAGAGGACAGTGGCTGAATAAGTCGCCTAGTTTACAAACGTAGGGTTAAAACAATGAACTACAATTCGATTAAAATATCGATACCCTATATCGTAATGAGTAAATCAAATAGTTATTGAAATTGTACAGCTGTGTTTAATATATCAGTAAAATAAAGTAAAGTAACAGCCTGTACGTTTCCCACAGCTGGGCTAAGGCCTCCTCTTTCATTAAGAAGAGGGTTTGGAACATATTCCACCACGCTGTTTCAATACGGGTTGGTGTAATGTACATGTGGGAGAATTTCTATGGAATTAGACACATGCAGGTTTCCTTACGATGTTTTCCTTCACCGCCGAGCACGTGATGAATTTTAAACACAAATTAGGCACATATATTTTTAATATAACAAATATACAAAAAATAATATTAAAATACCTTTGCCTATTCTTTTTATTTATCCTTAATATGATAATAATAATCGTATAGTACGAAATAAAAGTCTATGATGTAAATTTCACTATTTTTTCAATATATATTTTTTCTTTTTAATTTATTTATCTATCGATTACTAAACAGTAAACCAATTAGTTCACTTTTGCCCAATAAAGCGAGTAAACATGATAAACAAACCTAACCTAACTTCATGCTGTTATGTAATATTTCATTACGTAACACCATGAAGCGACAGATTCACGCGGTCGGAAAATGCTCGTTTCCTTCCGAATTGACTTTGAGATTCGGATACGAAACCTTTTTTATTAAAACAAAATATGATACATTTTATAATATTATTAATAGCTACCCGTTCGCTTCGCTGGGCAAACGAACAAAGCTTAAACAAAGATTATGATAGCTGAAAAAAATTAAACTGAAAAAATAATTAGTCTATAATATCAAGATTGGTCATAGTTTCATATAGTGTTTAGTT
This sequence comes from Vanessa cardui, assembly GCF_905220365.1. Lineage (NCBI taxonomy): Eukaryota > Metazoa > Arthropoda > Insecta > Lepidoptera > Nymphalidae > Vanessa > Vanessa cardui. The sequence continues at coordinate 4,262,367 of NC_061124.1, forward strand.
ATCGAACGACTGATAAAAGATATATGTGCTGTAATAAGGGTAGAACTTTTTTTTCAAATATGTCTATCAATGAGGTCTACCTTATTTTCATGTCCTTCATTTCTGTTTAAAATTCATGTCTTGCTCGGCAGATTGGAGCAGTGTGGTTAAATCATTTTCAAAACTCCATAAAGATGACTTTGCCAAATATACTTTTACATCAAATAAAAAATGAGGTATTAAATTTACATATAACACTCATATGCATATGTTTTAAATATCTCTAAGCGGTCTAACCCTAGCAGAGATAGCCCAGGGGTTAGGACGCGTGCACCTCAACCGATGATTGTTGGTTCAAACCCGGACGAGCAATTATTCATTTTCATGTTATCAATTTGTATTTTTAATACGTCTCGTACTCAGTGGCGGAGGAAATCGGCAACAGTCAGCAGTGGTCACTTTTAATAGACCGAGTCATTCAGAATTAAATAATGACTAATACGTACCAGAGATCATATTATATTGTACAACATACTCTCCACAATTTGTTAATTTTTTACATACACTTATATATATATATATATATATAACTGGAGTACACTAATATAATGTACGAAAACATTTTATACCTCAAACGTTGTATTTCTACCCTTTAAAATACAAATAAATTATCGAACTTCAAGCCCGGTTCACGGCCAAATAAACAAATGAATTAGAATTTGAAGGGTATTGTTAATGAACCAAAACCGAAATTAAGAAATTAGATTTAATCTACCTAGAATCGGATAAATTACCTAAATTGTTAATGATAGCCGTCTCAAATTATATAACTTTGGGAAGATATACAACTTTATAACGATAAAGTCAAACAATTGACTTAATTCAAAGAACAATACCGATTTTGGTAACGCCTTCATTTAGAGTAATTTGTCATTTTAATGTAAGCAACTTTGCTTTTATGTTTTAGTGAAACTTTCACCGTCAACTGTGAAATCCATCCTAACTAATATCATAAGTACAAGAAGTTTGTTACATTTTAATGTCATCTGCTTAACATTTAATGAGAAGTTTTGCATATACTTTGTAAAAGACAAAGCCTACAATCAATACGGCATATGCAATTATTAGTCTTTTATAAAAAAAAAAAAACTACGAATATGTTTAATAAAAACTGATCTAAATACAAACAATACATACAATTCATAAAAGCATTATTTTTAATGAAAAAATAGCCTATTTTTAAATAATAATCATTATAATTGTGATCTTGTGCAGCCGTCTTTGGGATTTAAGTTAAACAATTGAATTAAATTGAAATGTTCTAGCTATCAAACAAGATTATTTTATATTATTCATTCATTTCAGGAACAAGGGGAATAAAATCTTCCGCGATTGAAAGCAGACTATTTATGTCACTTACAAAGCTACTATTTATTCAAAAAGGATTCATGAGATCTACTGCCCGTCGTTTACAGTATCTACATTATTTATCTTCTATTAAAACACCATTATATGGCCTTACGAGGCTTTCTCTTCTTAAGATTACCATGTTTTTCTTCCTGTGCAGTCTGGGGCTCCAAGACTACCTTCGCATCAAACTTTCTTAGCATTAATAAAAACTAACTCACTTACTTTCGGATAACATTGCTCTAATCAAAATTAACCCTTTCAAATAATCTATACTAATATCATAAATAAGTCTTTCATGGTCAAAACACTAAACCAAATTTAATGAAATTTGCCAAAGTGCAAGCTAATGCAATATCTGACGGCCGATCACTAAAACACGAACAAGGCCATGGGCGAAATTTTTTATAAAAGATATCTGACTTTGAAAGAGCGAGAGGCAAACATATAGAGTTACTTTCGCATTTATAATGTTAATAGAGATAAAAGAGTAAGCTGTGTTTTTCCCTCGGAATAAATGGCAATCAAAAAATCGTCTATCTCCTTTACACATATTTTGGTAGCTGGCATAATTTATATGTTATGCGATATGGAACGAAATGTGTTCCGACGAAAGTTATTACATTCCTTTTATCCGATATTAATATTCGGCCCTCAGAAATATTCAGCCATCATTTAGAATTATATTAAAAGAAACAATGTACCTGTAGATTATCGTGTATTTCAAATAGTTCTTTAATTGTAAGCTTGTTGTAAATATTTTTTAAATTGCTAAGACTCAACTGTCCGTCTGTCATCAGACTGTATCTCATGAACCGTAATACCGTTAGACACTTGTAATTTTTATTGAAATTGACAATTGTAAGATGATGTATTACGTGACCTTAAAACAACAAATACTATTATAGAATAAAATAAATGTGACTGCCATATAATAGACATCACTTTGTATTTATAGATAGTAATTATATGGTACGGAACCTTTCGTGCGCGAGTCCTACTCGCACATGGCCAGTTTTTTTTGTATAAACATGTGCGACTTCTGCTTTAAGAGAAAATACGAGTTCTTTGCGACCATAAAATCTCGGATCGCAACAACTTGCGGTTGAGTGCCTCCGTAATATATCTGTAAAGGTAATTTGTTTTTTCAAGTTTAGTCTGTGCATCGAAATATAAAAAAGTACAAAGTAAAATAAACTTGAATAAGTTTTATTATCTACATAAAATTTCATTGCATCCAGACTAAATGAACTTTTTATGCAGAGAACCAACTGTATCTTCGATCTAGTGACGAGTCTAATCGGCTGGAGGTCGTGACGTCACAGGTCCCAGGTGGAGCAAATAAAAAAGTTATTGGTTTTCTTTTTTTCAAAGAATTCTCAGTAACGGTTATAAAGTTGCCACTATTGCTTTATTGAGAATGGCTGCTGAAATGTCAGTAGAACATAAATTTTAAAGTCTTACCGTCAAAGACATTTCAAGAAAGCTGGAAATCAATACAACAAAGTCTGAGTATATAAAAAACTTTTAAATTGGTCATGTATCATGTATCCTTATAATGTCATCTTTAACACTGGATTATTTTTTAAGACAAAGTTGAAGAAATTTCAGCATTACTGTGATAGGCTCTTGCATCTACATATTCAACAAAAATAGAATTTATATATTTCTGTGATCCACCCATTGAAAAGTGCATATGTTAATATAAACGCAAAGAGTCCAGTGGCTAAAATTAAAAATCTTAATATTTTTTAACATTTTAAAACAATGGGTTGAGATCTCTTTTTAAATAGGACCTTTGTCAGAAGGTCGCAGAGACCTCAAAATGTGGACTTCCTAATATTATTATTTATTTATAATATTTATATAAGCAATTTAGATAAAATTTAGAAACACATCGGAGTATTTTATAATTATATTCAATACTAGCTGTGCCCGCGACCTCGTGCGCTATTGAATTAAACAAAAAGATTTTACTTTAACTTATTAATTCTGTATTTGGCAGCTTTTGTAATATGAAGTCGATGGGAGGCAAACGACGTGATATCAGAGTGGTGACATGCGCAAAGGCTGCTAATGGTACTGGTATTTCACAGTATTTGGCATCTACTAGCGAAATTCCTGTTAGAATTGGTTCAGCCGTTCCATAGATTAGCCAGTGTTATCACAACGGTTACCTTAATGTTACAAACAGACATTCCAATTTTATTTTATTTATAGATAGTATTGTATTCTGATATACTTTTGTACTACTCGTACACTCGACTACAAAAAACCTATCTTCAAACCAGTGACTATGAAGAATGAGACATATACATAATTCATTGACTGTACGTAACTACTTATTCGATGATCAACTAGAACAAAATGCGCATAAATGTTTCCATAACTAACGTGCTACGTAAACAAAGTAATGAAATTATATTAAAAGGTGTTACTTACGAATTCCTTGAATACAGATAACGTAAAAAAAATCGCTTAAAGGTAATCATTATGTATATTAAGACATTCCTACAGTTCTACATACAGAGCCCCGGATTCGTTGATGGTATTGGACACGTGTTGAAAGTATAAAGTTGCATTAGGAGCAAGCACATGACTTTATCGTCAAGAATTACTTTGAACTTTGGCTCGAAATAGTTAATATAATGTGTGGAAATCGGACCAGTTGATTACACTTAAATATATTTTAGTTTAAATTATATATACACTAGCGTCCCGCTCCGACTTCGCACGGGTGCAATACTGCTACTAAATATACCACAGATTTGTTTATTAACGACATTTCATTACAAACTTCTAAAATAATTATTGTTATTTTTTTACCTTTTTTATGTTATAGGTTGGCGGACGAGCATATGGGCCACCTGATGGTAAGTGGTCACCATCACCCATAGACAATGACGCTGTAAGAAATATTAACTATTCCTTACATCGTCAATGTGCCACCAACCTTGGGAACTAAGATGGTATATCCCTTGTGCCTGTAGTTACACTGGCTCACTCACCCTTTTAAACCGAAATACAACAATACTGAGTACTGTTATTTGGCGGAAGAATAACTGATGAGTGGGTGGTACCTACCCAGACGGGCTAGCACAAAGCCCTACCACCAAGTAGATATATTAGATATTCTTTACTATATTGTCCATGTATTATATACAAAAACCTTCCTCTCGAATCACTCTATCTATTAAAAAAACAGCATCAAAATCAGTTGCGTAGTTTTAAAAATTTAAGCATACATATATATTATGTAATGATAAACACAACTTTATTAATAAATTTTTAAGAAAACGAATGGCTATAGATTTTAAAATATTAATCCACGCTTTAAGTTAATACACATAGGTATGAGTATATAATTTAGTCTGATATATTCCTATGAAATCATTATGAGAGATTAATAAGATAGATCTTAGATAAATTTTGCTTGGCTATATAGAATTATGCATGTCCGTTTGGGTTGAATCATAATTTATTCTACCGCAAAACTGATTAGTAGGGCGAGTGAGCTAGTGGAGTGATAGTCACAAGGGATCATCTTAGCTCCATGGTTAGAGACAAGAGTGTATAATGGGATAATGTTTTTTTTTTTACTGTGTAAATGTATAATTTTGCAAAGGCAGCTACTGGTTATTTGGTAGCCCACATATAATAAGATTAGAGTATATGTTTGTAATATTAAAATGACCGCTTTTTACTAAATGCATATATACATATGTATGTATACACGGTACAAATACAAAAAATATTTTTTTTACAATTTTTGTTTGTCTGTCTATCTGTCTATTTGTCCCGCCTAATCTCTGGAAGACCTTTACCGATTTTGACGGGACTTTAACTGGCACTGATCTTATCTAAGACCATAACTTTTTTGTTAAATTAAAACGCGCTCGAAGTCAAGGGCACAGCTGGTCTTATATAAATCTAAATATTGAAAGAATACAATAGATAGAATTCACGAGTTTATATTTTTCCCAAGTAATATTTATAGATTAATGAAGTAACGAGGTTATGATAGTATACATTTAACAAAAGCTCCGTAATTCCTCGGGCAATAATTTTCTATGGAAGGATTACTCCTCACGGGATAATAAATTTTCGACGTTGAGTTTATTTAACTAAGGCAATAACCCTTCCTTTATTAACATAATGTTCGGTTAATACATTTCTTATGTTTAATTGTGCTAGCTTTGGAGTTAATGGAATCAATTAAGAAAGGCCTTATTCAAGCTCTTTCACATTTACAAATAAAGGAAACTGACCCCAACCTAAGATATCAATTCTGTACTATTATTACTGAATGAAAGTGGTGTAGATGTTGTATCACTACTTCGACGTCACACTATTAATCACGGAGACTTGAACAAATGATACAGAGACACATCTTGTTGGGTATGAACTTTTATATCCATTCCAAAAGATTTTTATCTTCGTGCTGATATTCGTATAACTAAAATTTGGATGATACGGTTTTAAACGAAAACGACATTTAGGCCCCGAGGTGAAATAGAATAGAAATTGGTTTATAAATTTCCTACGAAGTTTTTTTGAAGATTGCTACTAGGCCACCCGTCGTAACTGGACACCTATAAAAGTAGGCATTGTAGAAAATATTAACCATCTCTTGCATCACCGATACGCCACCAATCTTGGAATCTAGTTTACTTCAACAAGTATAGATATATAATAGATATTATATCATTATATAACTGATATTCTACCGCCAAACAGCAGTACCCAGTATTGTTGTGTTAAGATTTAATGGGGAGTGACCCAGTATAACTACAAGCAGCTTGGTGGCATCTTGGTGATGTAAGGAATCATCCATCTACCAAATTAGCTCGTTTGCCTACTATTATCATAATAATAATTCGTTATGGCCCTTTGCTTAGTGACACTTGCCCTCTCAGTTTTCCGAACGGAACGCTACAATACTAAATATTGCTTTTTGGTGGTAGAATATGTAATGATTGGATGGTAAATTTTCAGATGATTTTATCAAAAATAAACACTTCAAGTTTGAAGTTACAGACTCTTATATTTTAGAACGTCGATGACACGAACTCTGCATATTAAAATGAGTTAATTCGTAAAAACAACAAAGAAGTTAGATACTTGTTATAATTGAGTAGCTAGTAGATTAAAGTGACATTAAAGTAAGAAACGCCTATTGCATATTAATTTATCGGATTCTTCCGATGATTGAACGATGATAACTTTGTTATCTACTCCACTGTTTCTGACCTACAATTAAAACTTTATCTGGGCTTAACGAGTATTAAGGAATAAACTCATATACTCCTAAATATTGGCTTCATTATAGACAAAAGTTTCAATCGACCTAGAAGTTTTTTGTAGTATTACGTATTATTTTTATCTATATCAATAAAATATTATTATTACAGGGCTTTCAAAAACATTTATAATTACTTAATTGATTAAACGCTTTAAATATCAAATTAGTTTTTTCGAACTATTTAGATATTTTAATTTTTTTATACCATTCTGAATATTGATAGAAACAGAATGATAGACGGTCAAACAGCATGCTTTAAAAAAACATTATTTATATATTTATTTTATAGATTTACAAAATGCGAGCCGTACAATAAGCTGCACGAGCACCCTTACTTGACAAATATCATGATAGAGTTAGCTTATTTGACCAAACTAATTATATCGGTCGAAATATCATTTAAATCCCCACAATAGTTTTTGAGACAAGCGCATTCTGATGTTAATAAAGTTATACTAGTTGATGTTTGCGACTTCTCTTGCGTTCTAGGCATTGGTAGTTAGGTATTAGGCATAAGTCGCCTATATCATTTTTAGGATTTTTAATCATCAAATATGATTCAGTAGTTTGGTTAAGAAAGGACTAGTAACAGACATACTTACTTTCTCATTTATAATATTAGTATATATAAGTACCCTTTTCTCTGTATATAAATTCAAATGTAAAAGTTTTATCTCATCCAAAGTTATATCACAAACAAAAAATATTTTACGAACTCCGCTAGAAGCTACGAAACCGTTGACCTCTTTGTGAGACCTTACTGAATATTAAATAGAGCTTAACTGTTGAATGTAGGCACAGAAATATTTATCAACGGGCAATTTTAGTTATCATTTTATATAGGACAATTTTGTTTTAATATTATTTTAACGTTTCAGCTACGTAAAAATGTACGCTGTGCTAACGGTTAAAATAAACGAATCCCAAGTTAATCCCTTTATTCAAAGCGTTGATGGACAATGTTAATTAAATATATACACTTTTTTCGTTTTTATTAAGAAAATTTACACAATATATTTTCAGCTACAATACGATTTTCTTAAAGAATAATTTCGCTTACATTTACAATGAATGATATATAATTTTAATTTAATTCTTCGTCATGTTTTTAATATTAAACTTTCATTATGTATTTATGATATAGTGTTTGAAATAGTAAATTGTATGCATACTAGAATATATATCTTAGTTCGCTCACTCACTAAAACGGGACCTGTGTTTTGGACTCTGTGCGAAGTTATATGTCTTTATAACATGAAAATACCATTCAATTAATCACCATTCAATAGTTCAAATTGAATCCATATACGTGTGGCTCTATCAAAACTACGGTAAGGATACGGAAGGAGATTGGTTTACCCTTCGAATATAACTGAGAAATTTAAACTATACTAATTTGTTTATTTAGGAAGTAGTATTAAAAATGTAAGCTACTCACTGACTATCGACAGTCAAAGCGCGTCGGGGTGGAGGCACCAAGGCTACCGGCCACGCCGCTTGTACCAACGATTCTCTTACGAAGTGTTCCCAAGATGGTGATGTTCCTGAAACAAGTTATACGATAAAAGTTACTAGAAGTTTCAGCTACTTTTGAAAACTCAGGCAATTATTACGCATAAAAATACCATATTATATATTATATATTCTGGAATCAAATTAAATGACGACGCTGTAAATTATGTTCATTACTTTTTTACATACATTATTTAAGTTGAATAAAATGTGTTTTAAAGTAATATTTACAAAGTTATACAAATTTACCCTTTAAACAACTCCGTTATATAATAGAACTGGCTAAACAAACCTTTTAAAATTTTAATATAACCAAAAGCAGATTAAACAGTATTTGTAATAGTAATTGATATTTATAACAAGTTTAACGTACACAATAAGTCAAAGAACGATCTTCGGTATCAGATATCATAGTTATCAGTTTACAGCTGAAAAACTATTTTAAATTTAATTAGACGAAGTAAATAAGTGTTTTTTGTTAAAAACTAGGTTATCTGGGAAAAAGAGTACTCGTCAGATATTCTACTGCCAAATGACAAATATTGTTGAGTTTCAGTTTAATTTCTCTCAAGTTTGGCGGTGTATTGGCAAAGGAATTGTTAATATATATTACAGCGTTGATTCTATCGGTGGTGACCACTTACCATCAGATGACCCGTTTGTCATTCCACCAACCGATGCAATTAAAAAACTAAATTTAAAAATAACTTACACATTTATTAATAGACTATTAAAAACCAGAAACTTTCCGAGTAAGTATTTAAATGGTATCAATTTGACCTCTTTGCCTATTAAACTCTTTGTATGAACGCTACCGGTTCGATAACAAAGGATAAGTGTTCCTATTGATCTTCATTCCTTTTTCAAATGGATTAAATCCAGTTATTCGAAACCCGCTTTGAATCCCGAGTGCCTTAATTTCGGCCAAATGATTATCCAATCGCTTAGGAAAACGGTTCAGAATAAATCCACATGTTGTACGAAAAATATATCTGAATACATTAACACTTTATGATGAGTGAATACAAATTTGATTCAATATGATATAAGCTGAATTGTATTATGGTTGGAATTTGAGAATTGCTTGCTTCATTTAATATACTGGTTATAAGTATTTAATTAAATTAAATCAATTTTAATAATAATAGCTCAATAGTTAAAAAATGGTCTTCACGTCAGTGTCATAGACTTAAGTCGTCATCTTAAATTATTTAAATAATTCCTATCATATTTAAATATTAATTCTTTTTTTAATCAACCGCAAAATAAGTTTATACTTTAAAGGATTATTTTATTTATCTACAAAATAATGTTTACTTTAAAATTGTATTCTATGCGTTCGCGTATTGTATGTACATTTGATTGATTTGAACAGTTTTACGGTTGTTGGCGCGTGGGTGGAGATTTCTGTCATAACACCATTAACGTACAATAAGTGAGATGAATGTTATCGTTTATAGAAAATAAGTGCAGTATATACCATTTGAGTTGGTAAACAATAAATACTTAATAACAAACTCTTGTAAGTAAATTACTTTTTTCCTCTATAAAGTTCTAAATTACATAAATTTTTCCCAGCTACATATTACCCTGGCTTAATTGCACACACCTGCAAATTTCACGAGTCCTAGAGTTTCCGGCTGATTAATTTACACTGCATTTGCGTCTGAGAGCAGCCTTGACACGCCTGGAATTATGTACAAAATCTGCAATGCGACCGAGAGGCCAATTTTGTAGCTAATCGAGTTATGTCATTGTGTTTAACAGCTTTTCATGCCAGCGGTTTATTCCATCCCTATACTCTCTCGTACACACCAATTATGGGGTAGGTATTCATTATTAGTTCTAATTATGATAGAAAAATAACCAAGTAATTATCAGCAAAAGCCTGTAAATTTTCCACTATTCTGTTCTGCAGAGTTGTTGGAAATTTTATATTGATACAATATTCAAAGTCGGCAACATTGAGGAAGAAAATATGATTTCGATCTTAATGCAGATTATAAAACGAAAAATAAATATAGGCTTTAAAATTTAAAATCAAATCAATGTTGAAATTATATTTAATATAACAATACAATAAAGGTACATATTTCGATAAATTTTACAAAATAATAAAAGCATGTTTAGGTATAGTTTAAACATATTTGTAGTTTATTAGAAGTTCAATATGTTTTCAAAATGGATTTAGAAAGCATATTAAACTTTATTATTTATGAATACTTGCATTTCATGAAATATTTTGCGTCCCAAAAAAGTATAATCGTTTATTAATCGTTTCAATTTTGCGTACTTTGTTACTTTATCTAAATCCCAATGAGATTTTATTTTAATTTACTTTATTTTAAATTACCTAATGGCTCAATGGTCTAAAAAAGAAAGTAATGATAAGTCAATATTCTAAACTAAAATACTCATCGAAAATATTATTGATATATATGTTTATTGTGAATAATATATATTGTAATGAATTGTATATAAGTTTTTGTATAATACGTAATTAAAATAAAAGATACAGTTAAGTTGAGACAAATTAGTATCGTTGCTCTTACCCAAAATGATATCCGACTTCAGATTAAACAGTTTCCAAGTTTTTCAACGAGAATGCCGTTGAAATGTGCCCTCAGCTACAATGTCTTTGTGTGAATCTTTTAAATACTTTCCCGCATACTTCCCCAACATGCTGACGTACTCTCTGGCGTATTCGTCTGAATAATATTAGAACTATTATCATACATATGTATATCTAAACTCTATACAAAGTAAACGCATACATATCATGTCATAATAAAACTTTTTAAGAGGGATGTTGAAATATGTTTTATAAAAGGATTTATAGGGACTTATTGTAAGAGGATACGACTTATTCTATGAGGATACGTATTATTTCGATACATAGTAATTTGATTGAATTGAACAGAGTTCTATATTTAATAACCAACGATACCTACCTAGAACCATACCAATGCTAAATACTCTGTACCTTGATATAACAATTTATGATTTAATAGATTCGTGTTTTATTTCAGTCTTATATCATTGCCGCATAACATAATATTGCCGCAATCATCACAGCGATAGCCGTGAGCTGGGTTGAATAAATCATATTTGTTTCGTTTGTCAACCGACTTCCAAAAGGAGGAGGTTATCAATTCGTCTGTATTTTTTTTTTTTTTTTTTTTTTTGTTTTTTTTTTTTATGTTTGTTACCTCATAACTTTTCACTGGGTGGACCGATTTTGATAATTTTTTTTTTGTTTGAAAGGTAGTGCTTCCCGTGGGGTCCCATTTTTTTTATTTTTTTTTCCGATGATGGTATCCATGTGAAAACGACATAAGTCTTAAATTTGCCTTATGTATATGCGCGACAAATAGGTGAATAACTGAAAATCACGTTAACCAATTTTGGTAATTCTTTTTTTATTATAAAATATATACTTCTAGGGTAATTTGGTGAAAGTTTGGTAAGGTTCTGAGCACAGGATCCATGACAAAGTAACGGAACGGAAGGGAACGGAACAATTCTGAGGAGCACGTTAGCGATACTCGGTCGAATCTTTTATTTATAGGTTATTTGGATATTTGAGTCACCTTCCGTAATGTGGTTATGTTTATGTAATAATCATAGTCGAATATTATAATCAACTAGCTACCCACCCCGGCTTCGCACGGGTGCAATACTGATACTAAATATACTACAGAATTTGTTTATATACGACATCACATCGCAAACTTCTAAAATTATCAGTGTTTCTTTACTATATTGTTCATGTATTATATACACAAACCTTCCCCTTGAATCACACTATCTTTTAAAAAAAACCGCATCAAAATCCGTTGCGTAGATTTAAAGATATAGGGACAGAGAAAGCGACTTTGTTTTATACTATGTAGTGATGGAACTCCTATACGGCTCGCAGTTAGGGTGCGATATGGGGCAGAATTTCTTACTATCTTTAATCAAATTTTGTGTATGTGATGTGATGTCATATGGTGTACGAAATATAGTTGGTCTTTTTCAAAGTTTTTTTGCTGAGTTCGATTACAGCTCTTTCGAGGGATCCTTGTAGTTTACGCCGCGTGACGTATTAAATCCGCATTTTCGAAAGTCTATTTTTGCTTTATTCGCAAGTTTCCTTTGAAATTGTCCTCGAAGTAGTTTCTGACTCATATAAACGGAACGCTTAATCTATCCATATTAAAAAAAAATAGTTAGTCAACATCAGCTTCACTTAAAATCAAAAAATAAATAAAATTTTAACAAAAAGAAAAACCGACTTCAAACAAAACACTATTTTAAAACAAATGAATATGCACGAAAAAGTAATAAAAATAATTGCGTATTCAACATATTTTTTAGAGTCTTCCTAAGTTAAATGAAATGAAAAATATTAGACTACTTAAAAGTCGATTAACGATTATATCATGTAGTTATAATTATTGTTATATTTGGAGTCGGTGTCAGCCAATAAAACCCTACAGTATATCTATCAAAAAAACAATACGAGAATACTTTAACAAATATGTTTTTTACAAATTACCTTTTACACAATAATATACTGGATCAATCAAGGGGCTCGTATCGCTTCTTTCTTTTGATTGTTGGGGCAAGGGCACCGTGGCTGACACCGGCTCCAAATATGTCAATAACTATAACTACATGATATAATCGTTAATCGACTTTTAAGTAGTCTAATATTTTTCATTTCATTTAACTTAGGAAGACTCTAAAAAATATGTTGAATACGCAATTATTTTTATTACTTTTTCGTGCATATTCATTTGTTTTAAAATAGTGTTTTGTTTGAAGTCGGTTTTTCTTTTTGTTAAAATTTTATTTATGTAGATATTTGTCACCATATATGGGACTATCCTTATTTATCACCGTGCTTTCAGTTACGTGATATTATTAAATGTTAAAAATTGTTAAATATAACACCGGTTATCACAAAAGAGATACCCAATGACAATAAATATATAATAACAGCCTGTAAATTCCCACTTCTGGGCTAAAGGCCTCCTCTCCCTTTAAAGAGAACGTTTTTGGAACATATTCCACCACGCTGTTCCAATGCGGGTTGGTGGAATACACATGTGGCAGAATTTCTGAGAAATTTTTGTCACATGCAGGTTTCGATGTTTTCCTCACGATGTTTTCCTTCACCGCTGAGCACGAGATGACAATCTTCCAATTTTAAAAGTTAAAACTTGATTTAAAGTCGAGCAGTCGGTAAGGTCAAGAATAGAAAAGAAAAGAAAGTTACAGTTTCCTTAAAAGCCGGTGGTAGATTCTTGAATCAATAACCATCTATTTTCAATGTTTGAGGGGCCTGTTACTCTGGTTCATTTTTACGAGAATCGTTATAATGAGTATTTAAGACGTATCAACATTGAAAAAACCGATATACAAACTAATTTTCGTATTTTAATATTATTAAGCAATATTCATTAGTTAATTCATAGTAATTGTAGCCTCAATGATACACAAATAATAAAAAAAATAGTTACTGTACAATTAATAACCGCATTGAATGATGGCAAGAATGCTAGCAGCATTTCCCAGTTGAATCGCAATTCCGTCACACCACTGGCAGGTATTCAATCGTTTAAAGGAGAATATTTGCATTTTATATACATATGTTGTAGAATTTCACAGGATACATGGAGGTTACCTCACAATTTTCCTTCCCTGCTGACTACGGAATACATTATAAACATAAATTAAGTTCGTGACAATTCAGTAATGGAACCAGCAATTGCTTTACATTAACGTCACCTAACCTCCGAGATTTTAATTAATATTAATGATTATTACTGCATAACAATTGCATACATTAGCAAATGTTTGGGTTGTGTAACAAACATTTGAATTAATAATGATCAGATACTCTTGCTACTGCATCTTAAGCTGGATCAACAGATCACTAATTATACAATAACATTGCTTCTGGCCAACACTTATTATAAATAACTATTAATTCACTATTTCATAAATAACAACATAGCCGGAAGTAAACATGAACAATGAGAAATATGAAAGAGATTATTATTATCAAATCCAGAAAACAGCAATAAAAATCCAGTTTGCTACACTTTAAGGTATCACTAACAAACACAGTGTATCTGACAGTAGTAAAATGAAACCTTTAAACAACCGCATATGATAAACCAAAAACGAAATTTAAAAGTGAAGTTAAATGCTGGTTTTGCATCAACTTCTCATAGCATTTCATGCTCTTTGTAAAATTCGACATACTCAAAATTGTATTGCATTTCCTAGAGCTGTGCATATTCCAATTAAATGACATGAGTTATTCTCATGTTATATTTATTTATTTATTTATGTTTATCAACAGTTGTTACAATATAAAACTTACTATAGGTACAATTAAAATAAACAAAATATCAAACGCAATTGTACAACTAATTATAGATAAACACTGCATGCTTATTTAAAAACTTATAAACTATGTGCTTAAAATACTTAAAATCAGTTAGACTATGTAAAATATAAATGTAAAACAATAAAGAGAAAACAAAACATAGGGAAAAAGAACAATCACCTTAAATAACAGAGACCTTACTTAATTAAAAAAAAAAAAAATACGAAAAATCTACATATACTATACAAACGAAAAAACTATACGATACAAAAATCTGAACTACTAGTAATATTGGCTTAGGGTACTTTAAGTATCTTTTTAATTTTTTTGCGAATATATATATTATATATATTTCATAAATGTATAGTTTCTTTTGGAATTCGCTCACTCTATTCAAGTACTAATACACGCCACTGCCAGGCGAGCCTTGTACAACAACAGTATAAGTAGATAAGTGGTATAACATCATTTCATGCTGTTAAATAGATTACCAACTGCTCCCGACACACATATCACGGTGAATCCGAAGCATTCTCAGGAAATAGACTACGGACGGGCAGCAGATAAATTTTAAAATCGTTGATGGAGTTTTCTTGGAAGAGAAAAATAATATTGTTCTCATTCGATTCCCAAAGGTAATACAGAGGAAAAATGGTAAAAGGCGTTTATTTTATGTACTTACATAAGTTATATTTTCCGTTCAAAGTAATTGGAGAATTCCGGTGATTAGTTGTGTAAAGATACTTATCAAATATTTAATTAATACGTTGCTAGTTTTTTATATCAAATTAAAATTGTTATATGTGCTAATGAGAGCAACATTTTTTAATGGTTAAAGTTTATGTGTGCCTGTGGACAAAGCCGACCAAGTTAACGTACAGAATTAAATAGATACTAAATTATAACCATTACTAAAATTAACAAATAAATACACATAAAGAAATTATAGTGCTTATTTGTAATAAGTATTAAAATACAAGGCACATATATCCAATTTTTATTACCAATTTTTGTTCGATTTTTTATACCGTCTAATCTTTAGAAATGCTGAACTGATCTTGACGAAACTATCACTGGTAGAAAGCTGATGTTATTAGGAGTAACTTAGCTAACAATAACACTTTTGGTTAATTCAAAAATCCATGAAATCGCAGACCCTAATTAGCTAGTAATATTTTTAGGCGTTATAATAATTAGAAATATTTTGAGCAAAACGTGGCTAGTATATATTCATTAAAATACATCTATAATTAAATTTACTTCAATAATATTTTGAGTTTGATAAATTACATATAAGTAATATTATACGTCAAAAACGTATTACAGCAGAAGTTTGTTCAAACAGAAAGTTGGGTTGAAAAACTTTGAGCTTATAAGAAAGCATGAGTAATGGTCTTAGTAGAATCAAAGAACAATAGTACTCAGAAAAATGTAAGTTTAAAGTACGAGTATAGTTAATTTATTTCATTTGGACTTTCATTGTAATAAAAATAACTCTAAAGTAGTAAAAAAAAAGTAAAGTTATAGCCTGTAAATTTCCCACTGCTGGACTAAGCCTCCTCTCTCATTAAGGAGAGGGTTTGGAACATATTCCAACACGCTGTTTCATTGCGGGTTGGTGGAATGCACATATGTCAGAATTTCTATTAAATTAGACACATGCGGGTTAGGAATTATAAACACAAATTAAGCACATATATATAGTGGTGGTTGCCTGGGTTTGAACCCGAAATCATCGGTTAAGATGCACGCGTTCTAACCACTGGGCCATCTCAGCTTAAAACTCTAAAGTAACAGTACAAATTAACTACCTATGAAAATATATTATGTATATTAAACTAAACGGTATATGGTAAGTCTGCATGAAACAGACTTGGCACCGACTTTTGTCGTACCGATATCTGTAAAGACTTACGAATCTGAGTAAAAAAGTCTATCTACAAAATAGATGTACAGACTTCTCATTACCTCCGACATTTAGTTTTGAGGATGCAGAGTTTTAGAAACAATTTTCTTAGCGATATCGTTGCAAACTTCGGTGTGAATAGTTCTAATGAGAGTCTGTTCTCCTACTGTCTGCGCTGCTGAGTTGCAAAGACAAAATTCAATAGAAATGTATCCTGTCTATAACGATGATGATCCTGGTTTCGTTCTGACCGATTTCAAATGTAGTGGACAATTTCAAAGGAGTCCGGCCAATTAAGGAGGACAAAAACAGTTGCACTCATTATTCTTTCACTCTGATAATTCATTAGGTTGACGGAGCTGATACGACCGGAAAGAGCGCAGAACCAATGGCTTTACGTACTTTCCAAGTGGATACACACTTTCAACTTCCAGAATCTCAATAAGCCAATCGGTTTATTCTATAGTTTGAACAAATAACCTCAGAATGTGTGGCCTATGATACATATTAATTTCAGAGAAGTTTATGTGATACAGCGCTACGTCGTAGGGACTTAGAAAAATAAAAATCTTCGCCAAAAAAAGTAAATATATGAATACTTATTAGAGAGAATGATAAAAATTTTAAAATCTTAAAGTTAACTAATTATTTACTTTTATCAATTAATTATATTGTATGAAATGCTTCGATAGTCTTGTAAAGAATTTGGTACCTATCACGTGGCCCTTACTCCGTCTAAGGGAGGAAAAAGAGAAAAGTAAACTAACTTGTAATATTCTGCGTAATAGACAACCTCTGCTGAGATAGGTAGCCAAACCTGTTACATAAATCCAAAGATAGAATACTCCATCACTAACGGTACATCGATCACGTTGTCCATCTGTCCAAGAATCTAAAGATTTCCAAACTATTCTTGTTTTTTAAGTTACACTATTTAGCCGCTAGCACAATACGATTAATAGCTTAACGGCTTATATGAATAACACATAAAAATACCTTTAAAAACGCTTTACACTCAACGACCTCCATTAGTATGACATGCCTGATAAAAAAACACATATAAATTTCATTATACAAAAGCACAACGAGCGTGAATAAAATGCTGTTAAAAAATATTTACACCACAATAGGTATACAATTACAAAACTCGTGGAGCTTATACTTGTTGACTTTCAGGAAGGATTATTATTGTTATAATAATTGTATTTAACTAACATAACTTTGTATTTTAAATGTTAGAAAAGTGTAACTGCTGAGCTTCTTGCCGATTGCTTGTTCGGTCAGAATCTACATTTCGAAAGAATAACGTTTCATACAGCTTATGATGACTTGTCTAAGCCTATTTGATTGATTTTGTCCTTGAATATTTAAACATATTTCATGATATATTTGATACAGTGATCAAAATCCTTTTTTAAAGTCATAATCACACTGTCTGCACGTTTACGTTGTTACATTTAGTAAGTGGTAATTTCCTAGTGGACAAACTATTGTTATAAATTAACGTTACTATGGCTTAAACCAAACAGCAGAAAATTACCAAATGTATAGTTCACTATTTGACCTCCAAGTATTCTTTTTGTAAATCAAATAACCAAGTTGTAGTATGTATGTATATTTTTTGCTAATTCAATTTTATCGCGACGGGCCGGCGGGATTTCGCAATTCATCAGGGTGACAACGACATTAAATTATTTAACAAAATGAGTAATGAGTCATTAGTGAAATTCCTCACGTGAATAATGTCTTCAAGGGTACAAAAGCTCGTATTAGCTAATTATTATATTTTAACTAAATGCGGTTAATATTTTATATAGAACAGAATAATATTTATGATGAATATATTTGTAATTCAGTAGTACAGTTGGTTTGGTGGAGCTAATCATTTTCTTGCCAATTCGCTGCCATTTTGTGAGTGGTTTCGTTTCTAGTCTATATATTAATCTAAAATTAAACTTTGCTTTAGAATTAGCGTTAATTATTTTCAAAAACATATAAATTAACTCGTCAAAAGCTACTCAGATTCCTAATATATTTATTTATTTCTCTTTTCAAATAATATTTTTCTTTATATACTTAATATACGTGTAGCTATTGTTTTTTATAAAATAATATTCATAAGAAATAAAACATAGGTATAACATTAATGTTTTAAACTTTATCTCAAGAAATAAACAATTCAAGGCAATAATGGAATACGGTCCTAACTTGCCAATACAAATGTGTGACACGTGATTCTTGTAGCTTCTCTGTACAAGATATTCTAGTAAAATTGTTCTTTCTCGGCTTTTTAAAAAGTATCTTTTTTATACGCTTTTAAAAAATAAACCGTTAAACCAACCAATTTTTGGAAATTTGTATGAAAAGATAAATATAATTTTAAACAGATTACATTTAAACAAGAGTATTATGTTTCAGTTTGTACAAACGTTAGTTTATTAAAATAGTATCTAATTAAATATATTTCTTCTAAAACTTATTTTTCTGCTACCACTTACTTACAATAGAAGCAAAGCTAGGAGAAATAAAACAAGTAGTAATTTGCCAACTCGTGCAAGCTTGTTGCGCAAATACGATGTAATCTCGTGAAATATTGGTTCAAGTGTTTTAGACCTTTAGGAGGAATAAATCCGTTTATCAGCTTTGACGCGTAAATGTAAAATTTTAATCAGAAAATGTGTTCGGAAGTTCTATTATAATTATTGAAAAAAGTTCATTAAATTATAATTTTACACTTCGCCTTATTGCCTCCACTGATGACAATATACGATGCCAAGAATCGGATTTATCATTAAACGGGGAAATGCTTCTGGCATTCTTACCACCATTCCAAGTGGTCAAGATTTACACAGTAGCTGTTCTTAATTAATATTTATTCATATTTAAAGGCCTAATGTTAACAATTCATATGTAAATAAAATCAGTTACATTTTTTAATGTAAAATTGTACATGATTTGAATTATCATTCACTTCAAGCATTGATATTATCATAGATATATGTAATTCGTTGTATCGAATAATTAAAAGACACTAAAAAGTTTTTCAAGCCGCGATTTGAGTTACGAAACATTTCGTTCTCCGAATTGCAAGAAAGATATGGCGAAGTAATCTACATCTACCGTTCTCTGAGACATGTAATTCCGTCATCCCGCATTGGATCTACTTCGCAGATGAAGTTCAGAGTCCTTGTTCTTAACTAAATCCTTCTTTTTCTTCCAAGATGAGCTTTCCTTTAAATTCGTTCGCTATAGAGCATTTCCTCTGGAAAAATGAGCTATTTTTTATGTAAAGTAGAAATACGACGATTTTTGTCATTTTACAATAAATTGCCAATTATTTTTCTATAAATATCATATATTGGTGATAAACATTGACAGATAACTTATTGCTAGCTTTATATTTTTGTGTGAACCTTATGTTGAATGGACACGAAATCCATTTTTTAAATGGATACAATTTTAAATGGATGTTTGTTACTCTTTTACGCAGAAACGACTGAATGGATTTTAATGAAACTTTAAAATAACCCAGTTCTAGTTTGTATGTATATTTTTTCCTAATTCAATTTTATCCCGACGGGCCGACGGAATTTCGCAATTAATCAGGGTGGCAACGACATTAAATTATTTATATGATTTATATGAAAAGATAAATATTACATTTAAACAGAGTCATATGTTTCAGTTCGTACAAACGATAGTTTATTAAAATAGTATCTAATTTGTACGTAATTTTAGTTTACGCATAGGCTATAAACGCCTGGCCGCGGGAAATTCGCCGACGAAATATACATATATACGCGTGTACATTGCTATACGTTTGTTTCATTCATTCAAGACGCTTCGCCGTTCGCGCGAATATTCGCGTCCGCGAATATCCCGTGGCCAGGCGGTAACTAATAAATATATTGAGAAACAATCATCTCCTAAGTTTTGAGTGATGCAGATGGCGAAAACAAGTTGATATTAAAAATACACTTTTATATCAAAATAAAAATATATTTACTTGAGTATAACAAAAGCAGGTCATTTCTACATGTGATCTCTGTATTTGCATGTTCTAGTCTGAATTTAAATTCGACTCTAATAAAAAGCAAGCGGTACATAAAATAATGACGCTGTACAAGAGGTTAACAATAAAAAAGTTTAATGAAAAAAAGTTTTATCTATGTTTAAAATTCGTTGTAAGTACTCTTTTTATATAATAAAACGTATAATGATAAGTTCATATTTTAGATTATTAAGTAGTAAAGTAAGAGTCGAGATGGCCCAGTGGTTAGAACGCGTGCATCTTAACCGATGATTGCGGGTTCAAACCCAGGCAAGCACCGCTGATTCATGTGCTTAATTTGTCTTTATAATTCATCTCGTGCTCAGCGGTGAAGGAAAACATCGTGAGGAAACCTGCATGCGACAAATTTCATAGAAATTCTGCCACATGTGTATTCCACCAACCCGCATTGGAACAGCGTGGTGGAATATGTTCCAAACCTTCTCCTCAAGGGGAGAGGAGGCCTTTAGCCCAGCAGTGGGAATTTACAGGCTGCTGTTGTTTGTTGTTGTAAGTAGTAAAGTTCTTGTTTCAAGATATGTAATACGCATTCAAGCTTTACGTAAATAAAGTCATATAAGTGTATATACAAACAGATATCTTTATAAAAATATGTTACTCTAACACTATTACTATCTATAAAAAACTTAAAGATTTGTCAAAATTTGGACTTTTAAACCATAACTTCGGCTTTCTTTTCCCTACCCGTGTCCAATCTATTTGGGGGAGCAGCGTGTCTTTTCTCTCAATTCTCCGCTATCATTTATTCGTTACCTGATCATCACATCTATCTCACTCACACCCCTCCTTACACACTCCATCCATGTTTTCTTAGGTCACCTTCCCTTCCCTCCCTCTACGCTAATGCTCATCACTCTTTTAGTAACCTTTTTTTTAGTTCACTAGCCGAATTTAGAAATAAATATTTGTAAAAATCGTTTTTTATTTGAACTGAAAAAACATTGGAAAAAATATTTATAGTAATAATAAATAAATTATTTATGAAATACAGGTTCTTAATTAAAAATATATAGGATGCCGACTGTGTAATAAAATTACTAATGTTGTACATAAATGTTACTAAAAGTATATAAATAAAATTTCAAGGCAAAGAAAATGTAATAATCGTACAAATGATTGATGAAATTATTAACGTTAAAGATTGTTGATATACAAATTTCATACAAATTTAGGTGCTTATATAAATTACAACACGCCTATACAATGCTATTCGTGACTTTTGTTAATGAAGAAAGTTTGTTCAATTGCTAGAACATATGTACGGAATTTCGTAATACGAATTTTAGTAACCTAATGGATTATTCGTGTCAAACGCTTGACCTCCGTCATTCAAATATCAACCTCCTAGGACGTACGTACATTGTACACATGTTATATTTACACTGACAATGATATTTTATTTCATTAAGAAATTATATATTCCGTTTAGGAATAACACATTAACGTGTTAAAAGAATATTTACAACATTTCGAGTAGATATTCGACTTTTTATTTTAAGATATTATACTTTAATTTTGATATAATATTTAACCTGTTTATATTATACAATGCAAGTTGTTTTACAGGCAATAGTAATTCGGTCGTTACTAATGAGAAATTTAGGAAAAAAACGGATTCTGCCCCATTTAGAGTACTGCTATTTTGATTATGTTTTGGGATTAAATAAAAATATTGTTATCTGATCGTAAGCTGTCCGCACTAACAGAAATATTAACTATTTCTGACGCAGACACTACATGGTTACCAATGATAACAAAGATGTTATCCTTAACTTTTTTTCCCTATTGACAAAGTTTGTTGTAAATAATCATTATTGTACAAAACCAATACTGTACTTTATTGGATCGATCACAAACAATTACGCAATTCAGATAGCAACCAATCGCTCCGGATAAACTTTCTGGCTTGGATTAAAGAAATAAGCTGACTCAAGCAATTAGGACTATGACATTTACCAAGAAACCCCTACAACGCCACGGGAATTTTCATGTTTAATCGAAAATTTTCAACTAAGAATATTTATTATCTTTATGTATTTAATTTAATGTGACGATTGAAACAGCGGACGATCAGAGTGCTGTTAAAAATACTTTTTTGTAAAACTATGATAGGCGAGTCACTGTACACACAGCTAGCTAAAATTAAAACTCTCATTTTAGCTTAGCTGTAGTCGGGTAAAAAGGGAACAATAAAATTTCAAATCTCCGCCTCGGATTTGAGGTATTTTTTCCGAGCTGGAGATATATTTGATATTATGTAATGATAAATCTTAAGCCTAATATGTACACATATACAGCTTACGATATAATTTATCTCAACTAACTAGTCGTCAGTTTAATCCTTTGTACGAGAAACATATTTAAATATATAATTAATTTAATGTTTTCAGTCAAAGACTTGTATTTAGAAAACGTTTCTGAGTATTATTTGCCTCAAGGTCTTCCTTTATCTTTTACAACAAATGTCAGTAAAATTACACAAAAGAAATATAAGACATATTGCTTCTGATTTCTTAGGCTTTGTTATTTTATCCATGAACATGTTTTCTTCTGTTTAGTATCTTGTAATAAATAATATTTTTGCAGACTTTAATTACGAATATATAACAAGCGACCCAGCCCAGCTTTGCACGGATACAATTTTATGAGTAAAGGAAACTATAAGTTATATATACATAATATACGTCCTATATCCTTTAAATAACACTAAGAGATTATATAGGTTTATGTCAATGACATTTTTAGAATTTGATCATTTGAGCCGAAAAACAAATAACTTTTATCTTAAAACTTTAAAATATATTTACATTGTAATCTCTATTTTGTAGTTAAAGTTTAAATTAAAACTATAATTTAACGCTCCTCTCTAACCAAGTTTGCAGCCAAAAATTCTTGTTTAACTTTTATATTGAGATTCGACTTTAAAATTTTCAAATGTTCTTTTTGAGAAATATTCTCAAAATAAAGTTTTAAAATTATCTTAAAATTAAGACACAATAACATATTTGTATACTACAAATTCGATATAAGAAAACGACTAAAACTATAGTCACTTTCACACGAACATATGTGAAGTTTTGAAACTTTAAAAAGACGCTTCCATTTGAGATATTCACACATCTGGTTCGGCTAAATTTTAAAGTTTGACACTGATGATGACATCAACCTAAGCTAAGTTTAGATGTATC
Source organism: Vanessa cardui (assembly GCF_905220365.1). Lineage (NCBI taxonomy): Eukaryota > Metazoa > Arthropoda > Insecta > Lepidoptera > Nymphalidae > Vanessa > Vanessa cardui. Next base: position 4,286,115 of record NC_061124.1, read on the forward strand.
AAGCGATTCCTACTTTATAAGTAGGAATCGCTTATATAGAATTTAATATATTGTATACTCAATATTTTACAATACTCATTTTGAACGACGACTTGAGCCTAGCAAAAGGTGTACTCAGTTAAGGGAGTTTTATGAGAAAATAGTGCAAAAAATTTCGCGTCTCACATAATCAAATAATCTTGAAATTATGTCTGATTCATAGTAAGAAAAAAAAAACAAATTTATATTTTATTATAAAACCTTATTACACGAACTTTAGAAATAAAACTTAAAATTTTACGCGTTACTGTTAAATATGAGACGTAATAAAATACATCTAACGTTTACCTATCCTTGCTCTACATACACATTAAAAATTGTTAATGAATTCAACGAAAATCCAACTTTACCACACCCATAACCTAATTTGAATGGCACTACGGAACCTAAAGCATTTATCGACGGACAGTTCGTGATTGAAATACGAAATTCAGGGCTTATACAGCCGTTGAAAATTTTCCCATAGGAGGCTTTTTTAAAACTACGTATGAATAATGGATGTGTCACGTAGTTTTTAATATAAAATAGTAATCCCACTACTGGGCAAAGACGACTCTTTTTTTGGGACCAACTTTGAAAAATATTCCAATAAGTTGTTCTAAACAACAACAGCCTGTAAGTTTCCCACTGCTGAGTTAAGGCCTCTTCTCCCTTGAGGAGAACGCTTGGGACATATTCCACCACGCTGTTCCAATGAGGGCTGGTGGAATACACGTGTGGCAGAATTTCTATGAAATTAGACACATGCAGGTTTCCTCACGATGTTTTACCTCACCGCCGAGCACAAGATGAATTATAAACACCAATTAAGTACATGAATATTCAGCGGTGCTTGCCTGGTTTTGAACCCGCGATCGATTAAGATACACGCGTTCTAACTACTGGGCCATCTCGGCTTCATATTTTAATATAAAATAAAGTTTATTCCTAGAGGAATGTCTGAAAACCAACTTTACGTGGTTGTAGTTTTGTTTTAGTTGCGTTTTGTAGTTTCACATTTTCTTAGTTCAATCAGTTTCAGACAAACCTTATACTTTTTTTGTTGGAAAACAAACTTCTGTGTCCGAGAAGAAAAATATTTCTACGTCATATTTGATTTTAAACGCAATATGTTTATAAAGCGCTCCAAAACAAAACGATTCTGATGCAAAAAATATCATCCGACGCGTGTAAAAATGCACCGGTTCTTTCATTAAATAGGTACATTTACAGAACAACAATTACAAATTAGATGTTATATAACTGTTTGTGACACTAAATAAATGGATATAACTAAGCTGTCTAATGGAGTGTACATTATGGGCTTCGCTCATATTATGGTCGCGAACCCTTTACGCGCCCACATTACATTACCGCCTCGCTGAATAATAGCTCACATTTATTAACAAGAATAAAGAGTAATTGACCTTTAAGTGATAACTTTTATCATCAGTGAATATATCTGTTAAATCTATTGACAAATTATGTGAATTAAAATGGTGAACTTGAGTGTGATAAATTTTTGAGAAATGTTTAACGACTCACCCTACCCTATTAAGCATTGAAATGGCGTGGAAACTTCTACTTAGGAAGGCCCTTAACTGACAATGGAACATCGAAAATCAGAAAGAATTGTCACTTTACAACAACAACAACAACAGCTGGGCTAAAGGCCTCCTCTCCCTTTGAGGAGAAGGTTTGGAAAATATTCCACCACGCTGTTCCAATGCGGGTTGGTGGAATACACATGTGGCAGAATTTCTATGAATTTGTCACATGCAGGTTTCCTCACGATGTTTTCCTTCACCGCTGAGTAAGAGATGAATTATAAAGACAAATTAAGCACATGAATCAGCGGTGCTTGCCTGGGTTTGAACCCGCAATTATCGGTTAAGATGCACGCGTTCTAACCACTGGGCCATCTCGACTCGCTTATCACTTTAATGCCGCTTGTAAATATAACCTGGTATAATATAAAATAATAAATCGGTATGATATAGAAATAGATTAAAAAGTCGAAAGTCGCATCGAGAATTGATTACGCTGTACACACCCAAGTAATACTTTAATCCTTATGAGTTCAAGTCATAAGATAATAACCAACAACTAAGCTTCACTAGCTTTAATTCAAAGAAATATGGTCTAAGTTACAAATTTAATTTTAACTTGTGACATAAAACATGCAGTATATTCTAGAATAAGGCACGTATGTGGGATGTATGTGTTTGTGTTGAGTCCTCTTGCACAATATTTTATATGTCCAGTGACACTGCATACAGTACACAAATTAATACTTACCAAGTTACCAAGAATTTTATCACAATATATAACGTGAAAACATTTACTCTCGCATTTAAAATATAGCTACGCTTTATTTTAAAAATACTAGATTTTTATTTTTTTATAAATATATAGTCAAATGACTAAGTTACGTGCTAGTGTACACATGGAGGTTGAATAAATATTAAATAATAAATAAATATTGGACAACATCACGTAGATTACTCTGACCCCAATGTCAGAAGTAACGACGGTACCACAAACACCCAGACCCAAAACAACATAGAAAACTAATGAACTTTTTCTACATCGACTCGGCCGGGAATCGAACCCGGGATCAGAGTGTCGTACCCATGACGAATGCACTCATATTATCAAATAAACGTTATTTATAGATCTTATAAAACAAATGAAATGTTTCTAAAATTTTTAAAACTAAAACAATTAATATAAAGAACTATTTTGTCTATGACTTATTCATAGTAACTCATAAAACGAAATAATATCAAAACTATTTCTCTTTCTTTCCTTGTTTTAGGCCTTGTAATCTTTCTCATAAATATATGTATGAATATTCTAAGATATACGATGGCTCATGTACATGACAGAGGTAAGATTAATAGTAGTTAATATAATTATTCTTTTTGTAAAGCTCTTTTACATATAAATTATAATACACCTATTTAAATTTAAAACGATTTAAAGTCATGATTTATTATAATTCAAGCACATTTTTACATTTGCTTCATTCATATTTTTCATCAATTGGAATTTTATATTTTAAACTCTAATTTCCGGATATTATAACTTATATTTTCCGACACAAACAGAATAATTGAATAGACGCAAATAAAGAAAAAAAAGCCTGCAAAACTATAAACATAAATCATTATCGCTGTAATTCGACCTCTGTATGTGGTATAGCTATACACCACGTCGACCTAAGGCCTTTTAGACGTCGTTTAGTTAAACATTGATTTATAGCTTACTTTCATATCTGTTTTATAAAGAAAGAAGATTACACTTCCATATGACACCTTGAAAAATGAACAGCTTGAGTTAGAAGTTGGTGTAACCTACGTGGTCAGGACAATACAGCTGTACCTTTATTGCTACGCGTTCTTTTTCAAGATATGGTATTGAAGCCACTTGCAAGCACTTTATCACTGTCATTTTAAATATATATGAAATAAAATGACACTACTTAAAAATAAATGGCTGTTTCTACAAAGGACACTCATAGGATATCTTCTGAGCGAACTTACTAAGGTTATTATGATCTAGCTCACAACAACTGAGCCCAATACGATCCCTGCGCATTCATAACGATGCTAACATCCATCAAAATTAATGGATGTTATTTGCGAAGGACAATTTTCAACAAAGCTTGTGGAAATATAATTGATAGCTATTTGATTGAGTATGTCTACTGTGTACTTTTTATTTTATTAATAAATGTAATATTAATAGAAAGCCAAATACAAGAAAGACTGATCAGCCTAAATATAGAAAACCCTTTACCACGTTAAATTTATGATTGTACGAGAGCTTTAAAACGTCATTTTACAAAAAATTTAAACCGGTTCAGAATGCGGATTGCTCAGAATTAAACAGACAAGAAGCCCGATAGTTACTTTTTACCTTATAAAGTAATATTTGTACAAAAAAATGGTTTTTTTTCTAACATTATTTTATCACGAGCACATAATTTACTAATTATTTAATGTATTATTATTGCATGCGGAATTTTGTTATAGTATCAAATTTCCTATCCCCTAAGGGACGTATTGACTTTGTAAAGTAGGTATTACAACTTTGTCTTTAGTTCTCTTGTTTATATAATGTTATACTTAGGTTACATACAGCTTCTAACAAAATAATCGATCTATATATATAAAATCTTTGTCAATTATTTTAGTTAACATATCAATTTGATCTCGTATACTGAAGAGCCCTTTTTTTCTATATTCTACGATTACGAGTGATAATTTTGTATAATGAATAGCATACACTTCGAAAGAAGTCTGACTACCTACTAACTAAATTGATAGCGTATAATAATTGGACTGCAACATTGATATCTGACATCAGTCGACACTTCGATCGAAGAACAGAAAAGATTACCAATGTGACTCTTAACATTAAAATGATGTTCAATAACAACAACAACAGCCTATAAATTTCCCACTGCTGGACTAAGGCCTCCTCTCCCTTGGAGGAGAAAGTTTTAATAATGATCATAATATTCGAATTTAGAGAAAGAAACTTTCGATACCGATGTCGAACCACACTAGTAAACAACAAAATGTGGCATCTGACAGTTGCGATGTCAGGCGCGCCAGTCCGACAGCCATCGTATAAATTGAAAGTGCCTTAGGGGTATCAGACCCTAAAACTTATTGCTAAATTGTTGTATATAAGTCTTGATCTTATCTCTCAACTAGATGAACAAGAATTGCCACTAATTATAGTTTTACTCACATTAGTAACGTTCAATTTGTGTAATTATGTTACTAGCTACTTGATGCTGCTTCGCGCGGATGAAGTAGGAATTGTAGAGCTAGATCATAAAACAATTGGCATATTTTTCCGATAACAATCAAAGATTTAAGGCAAGTTAAACAAAAAATTATCAAATTCCTCATCACCAAACCTCAGCTCACGAATCATTTCGTACATTGGTAAAAATCCATTTGTAGATTTTATTTTACTTTTTTCTGACTAAGAGACAGATTGACGAGGCGAGACACAATTATATTACATATAGTCATTATTATATCAAAGATAAATATTTTAAATGAACCGTCTATGAATTTCATATTAATAATCAAATATAAAATAATAAATGTATTTAAGACCAACATGAGCTGAGGTGGCCCAGTGGTTAGAAGTCGTGCGTCTAAACCGATGATTTCGGGTTCAAACCCAGGCAAGCACCACTATATAAATGTGCTTAATTTGTACTTATAATTCATCTCGTACTTGGCGGTGAAGGAAAACATCGTGAGGAAACCTGCAAATGTCGAATTTCATTGTAATTCTGCCGCATATGCATTCCATCAATCCGCATTGGAACAGCGTGGTGGAATATGTTCCAAACCCTCTCCTTAACGGGAGAGGAGGCCTAAGCCCAGCAGTGGGAAATTTACAGGCTGTTACTTTACTTTTACTTTACTTTAGCTACATAATTCTAAAATAAATTACTCAATCTTAATAACTTTATATATTATAGTTTAAATATATGAACCAATAAACCATTCCATAATCATTTAAATGGATACTAATAATTATTTATTGATATATTATAACATGTCATACTTGCATTACAAATAATGTTATTTATAACATACCTTAAAAGAATCATCTAATAATTCATTTGCACAATTGGTATAAATTCCAAAAATACTTTATTCTGTTAAAGTTATTTATTTCGGCATATTTTTAATCACGAGACATTCGTAGACTCGTGAACAAGAAATTCGTAGATAATGTCGAAATAGCGAGCTCCACCGAATAAAAATAAAAAACATGGTAAATATCCCGAAATTAATAACTTTAGTAATAAAATTAACCTTGTTAATTTAAAATCTTATACTTTATACCATTAATTTAGTTTAGTTATATTTTCATGAGTGGGATTCATTTAGAACGGATTTTTTAAGTCGTTTTAATTCAATGAAATACCGCGGGAATCAACTTTTATTCAACATACATGAAGATTCACGATAACAGTAATCTGATCGTAATCCACTGGAACATACATTCATTAACGATGTACGCATTAAAAGGGGATTTTTGGAAAATCCCAAACTAACGAATGTAAACTTCATTATGTAACTTGGGCGTAGACTTCAATTATTTATACGATATATGAACTAGGTCACATTTTAATTTACTTAATAAGAATATTTACATGAAAATTTGTATTTTTTAAATTATATTTAATGATACAATTAAGTAAATTGTTTTAAATAAAAAAAAAATAAGCAATTTCTTTCAGTATGACGAAGATGTACATTGACTGAAATCTGCCAAGGCGGCAATCGAAAGTAATCAAGTACAGGTACAGAACCAACGACTTGCATGCCATCATACATAGGAGAGTAAACGCAGCCATCTTTCAATCTTCTGGATAATACCTAACTATACCTATTCTAATTTATAGACCAGACACAAAATTATACCGCAGTTCTATAGATCTACAGACTTAGCGCTGGCTAAGTATAAACAAGAAAGGCTATACATTATTTATCATTTTCTATCTTAATACAATGCATAAATCATACAATTTAAATTCAGAACATTTTTCAATTTTAAAAGCTTTTAAGTAACGAGTGTTGAATGTTATCAGAGTAATTCATATTTCAATATTTGGTATGTTTCTCTAAAAGTATTTTCATACTGTAATTTTTTGAAACCATTGACACACAGAGCGATCACTCACCCAGACAGTATATCTTTTATCCTAGCAACTGTTCATATTTTTTATCTTGCCACACGTCATACCCTCTTTTCGGAGTTTATCGTATTTTAATTACTCATAACTAATGGTCCACATCAAACTGAAGATTAGAAGGTAACATTCCACATTAAACAAGGATTCTTAATTTTAATTTCAAGTCCAAATTCAATTTTTTAAGCACTAAATAAATATTTTTTTAATAAATCCTAATTTTGTACGTGAAAATGAGTTTATTTATCCATATGTTAGTGTCACGGTTTCATATCTTAACTACTGAAGACATCGAATGTTACCATACACATTGTTAGTGGAAAAGAAAAACCATAGGGTGATCGTATCCTGACCGATTTCGACCACAGCAACCAATCTTAAGGGAGACCAGCTAACTACGCAGGACGTATGCACGTACAAGTGTGCATGCAAACATACTCTCATAATCCGACGGGACAATAAATCCGAAACGACCGGAAAGAGACCGAGCGGGGACCAACGGCTTTACGTACTTTCCGAGTCATGGAAATCACTCTTCCAACTTCCAAACTCCAGGTTGTTGATTTTTTGGAAAAACCCAATATTTTTAATTATATATTGATAACTTAATAACTTCCCCCCCCCCTTGTCATAAGGGGTTGAAGAAGTACTTATTAGAAATGTATAATAAAAAACAAAATATTATTTTTTCTTTAATTTATGAGTGAGAAACATCTATAATTATAATAGAGTTCAAATAAATTAATGGTCACCCTTAGCTGAGATATCGTTTTACAAGCAACGTTAAGGCTTAACCGCAATGAGCCGGTAACGGGATTACAAACAGTTTCATAACAAATGTAGCGTTAAATAATATTAAGCCTTACAACGTTCAATGGATACTTATCCATGCTAATATATAAAGCTAAAGTGTTAATTGTTAGCTTAAGCTCGATTAAGTGTCAGTGAGATTTAAAAAAAGAAAACTATTTTAGTTAGTTAGCTTTATTGAGATAAGCAAGTGTCATAGTATACTATTATTTATAAGGATGAAAGAGTAATTTAATGTTATGTTAAACAATCTACGAAGCATTTTCGTTAATTCAATGAAAAAAACGCCATTTCTTAAATTAATTTTCCAAAACCAAGTAATTAATCGAATATTAAGCATCGTTTAAACGAGCTCAGTAATTTCAAGGGATCTTCTTTATTTCCAATGGTTCTCTAGTTTAGTCTTTGAAAATTAGATTGCAGTCGTTTTGTGAATCGACTGAAAATTTTAACGAGGTTTCTGCTTGAAGTAACGAGGGTTCTTTAGACGAGAGGAAAATAAAAAATAAAATCCTTTAATCACTTTATTGCTTTCCTTGTAAAAAGATATACATATAGTAAATATATAAGTTAGCATAATGATTATGTCTTCATAGTATGTAAAAAAAGATATTGTTGTAAAAAATATTTTTATTGATGTCCTTATATTTATACGTATGTTATTTACTCAGTTTGGATTTCATTAGTTTGTATTCTCTGATACTTTTTTTATTTCTTTATTCATCTCTTAAGAAAGTTAAGCTATTTTAAAATTATAATTCTTGTCTCTAGTTTAAACCAGAAATGCTCAAAAACTTTTCAGTCTGTACTGATAGCGACCTGGCTCAACGCCAGGCAGAGATCTACTTTGTAAGATGTTACTTAATTACTTCATATCACAGATGTGGAAGAGATGATATTGCGGCTTTACTGAAATCATTCATAATTATAATTAAAAACTTACACATTGCAGGATAAACAATTTGCACTCATTAAAAATATTAAAGACATTTCTAATGATAATTTTTACTTTTCAAAATACATTTATACTACTTCCCACACAATCGTAACGAAAGGGTGCACAAAATGTCAATTTCAAATTTCTCTTATTTTCTTTCATATAAATATTAGATTACGATATCTGACCTTGAAATTTATGTCAAGAAATTTTGTATTTCAAGATTTACACGGGAAATCGACAACCAAGACAATCATACTAATTTAAAGTGCCAAAGTTTTATATTGTAGGTAGTAATGACATCTTTTGTCATTATTCTAATCAAGTCTAGACGTCTATGAATTATGACGAAAGGCACGAATTGGTGCGTAACTTAATGTTATCATTCAACCCCTGTAATTTGAAGAGTCGTCATTTTGTATATTATAGACACAATCCGCAGCGACATAAATTCCAACTACGAAATAATATTTGAATATTAAATAGGTTTTATATCTCGTCTACCAACACAAACAGTTAAACATTAAAAATAAATGTTCGATTTTTTTATTAATCATTTATATTGTTTAAGTGTACTGAATTATTATGCTTGTAAAAAACATAAATTATAAAACAGTAAAAAAATTACTGTAATCTGTGCTTGCCCTCCCACAGCAATATTACGTTTGATTTTTTTAACATCCATTATTTTGATTTTTTATAATTAATATATATATATTTAAATATATTTATTATAAGTATTTATTTTTAAATATATATATTTAAAAATAAATACTTAAATAAAATGATTCACTAGAGTTATAAAAAGATACACGTCAAAGGGATTCGTTGCGCTATTCAAATAAAATGAAATATTTATATAAATTAATTTGCAAATATTTTACAAAAATTTAATAAGGTTTATATTTGGGTTTAAATTTAAATATGCTGACATATTAAAGAGAAACCTTGATACTTCACTTGGTAGTTTACACAAAATAGTATACAAGTTGAAGGGTCAAAGTAAGCATAATAAAATTCAGGTAGGCATTAATCAGGTTAGTTAACCAAAGCTCAAATGGAGATTATCATATATTGTGTTGGTCAAAAACGATAAAAAGTTACAGACATCAGAAGCATAGCGACCTATGCGGTAGCCTATAAATAATTGATTTATGACTATTCCAAATTGGTAAGACCAATCAAAAATTATAATTATAAAATATTCAATCAATAGAAGGTTGAACGATTTCGATTCCGATTAATTGAAGAAGAAAAAATAAAATTCAAGAAATTAAAAAAATGCCAAATTAAAATAAATTATTTTACTAAAATACTTTATTCTGGAACTAAAATTCAATTTAAGGAAGATAAAAATTTATGAAAAAAATACTCGAATAAAAAATTCAAGAACACTGCGGAACTGTAAGCCGCAGTCTCCAGGGAACAAAAATGTTTTTGCTGACGATACGAATTGCAAACTGAGCTTGTGTAGTTACAAGGCTTCAGTAAATAGTAATATAAAATACAGCCGAAACACACTGAGAATATGAATCAATAATTTTCCACAACAGCTACTTGAAGTATTTCGTCAATATTGTATTAATAGAAATCGAATAAAGTTGTTTATTCGTACAGCTGTATCGAAACTTCATGAATATTTTATGTGGCGGGATTGCGACTTGTACTTTATTACGCCAGATTTATGGCTTATAATGTTTGCGGTTCTTTTGATGCTCTTTAGGGATACCTTTGATATTTTCATGAGATTTTTTCGTGTATAATAAGGGTGCCTTTCTCCCTACACACGAGACACGAGAACACTGACCAGACGTGTGGCATGTATATTAGGTATCATTTTTGCGTAAGAATAGAATTTGTAATGTAAAGAAAATTTGATGAATTTTGTATAAATGAAACTTAAATAATATTCAACAACAATAGCCTGTAAATTTCCCACACCTGGGCTAAGGCCTCCTCTCTCATTAAGGAGAGGGTTTTGGAACATATTCCACCACGCTGATTCAATCTGGGTTGGTGGAATGCGCACGTGCCAGCATTTCGATGAAATTAGACACATGCAGGATTCCTCGCGATATTTTCCTTCACAGCCGAGCAAGAGATTAATTGTAAACACAAATTAAACACATATAGTGGTGCTTGCCAATAAATAATATTAATGAACAACAGTTTGTAAAAGCATAGTGAATATATTATAGTACATTTTTGTATTATTATATTATAATTTCGTTTCAAGTTCTGATACAACACGCTTTTTGCCTCGCTACTCTTCCGAGAATAATTATTCTTTAAGACATGATACTACAAAGAGATAAGAATAATTAATAAATGCTTCATAAAAACCCGGGTGTTCGCAAAGCGACGTACCTAGAGATTTAACTGCAAAATTAATGATGGAATTAACAAAACATTTTCACTCTCATTAATTCAGTAGCTACTCGATTAACCTGAAGTGATCATATCAACAAACATGTTTTAATTCCTAATCGAGTTATAATTATACAAGCGATGTAACACCGACGCAATTTGAATTTCATATTCCTTCATAACTAGACTTCATATTTTGGGCATTGTTACGGTCTTTGATTAACTTTGTTACAGAATGCAGTTTTTTAAGGTAATAAATAGTAAAATCTTTACCATCACTTATCACATTTCAAAACTGAGCTGATTATGATTGGTATGTTATCTGATATCTGTTGCTTGTTTTCGACTAGGTATTCGTGAGAATGTTTACCTATCATAAACTTTTTCTATTGCTATTGACCTTATTAGTTGACTTTATTGAATTTACCGTCTGAATATTAAGACGGGTTACTTTTATGTCTATGTTTTGAGTTCCTAAGCCGAATTGCTTTGACCGACATTTATTATCTTCATATATAACTGAATAGTAAAAGTAATTTGGTACGTTACACAGTATAACAAAGTATAAACTCCGATTTCCTCAGATGTCGTTTCCTACAATGAGCATAATATCAATTATAAACTTTTATCAAATTAATTAAGCCGGATTTAAAATAAATTACTTCGCTTAAGACCGACGGAGCTATCAGCGGTACGTTTGTGACTTAACTTTTAAATAACGAAACAAAAATTAATCAGTAATAGACGATTATAATAATATTTTGCGTTTAAATGAAGAAAGAAAAGAGAAAAATAAAAAGTCCATTCGTAAAAGAATCGTCGAAACTTGAGAAATAAAGTTCCCTCTGGCCATTATGAAAGCAAATAAACAATATTTACTCGGACTGCACTGAAAACGGAAAACAAAAGTTAGTACTACTATATCCATTTAGCTTTATAAAAAAAAGATTTCTCTAATGGAATTAAAAACAAAGCATTACTTTCTTGATTACAATGATGGGCTTAGCTGCTGTTTAGAAAGATTTTATTTTATTGTTAGTTAGTTTGTTTTAGGTACATTCGGCCAAACTCAGCAGTTTAAACCACTTACTTCTATCCTATGGAGTAAAAATATTATTTCCAATGACAATAAATTTTAATATAATATAACCTCATGCTTCGTCCAGGATTTCGTCCAACGATCAAAAATTGAACTCCTCATTGGTCAAAAGCAAAAATTGCGATTTTATTAAGTAAAAAGTTTTATTACGTTAACTTATAAAAATATTATTTTACAGCTATTCATCATATATTAGACACAATGGACGTAAAATCTTAGTTTCCAAGATTGGTGACGCGTTGACGATATATGTAATGGCTAATATTTTCTCATTTAATTGCCTATCAAAACTGGCAAGTCTACCCATACTATAACGCTATTATAGACGGATTTACCAGTTTTGACACTTACTGCTGTTTGCTGTATGTAGCCTGGAATTGAAACTTTGTTCTATATAAGATCCACACAGCTTAAAGACTCGAAGTAAATCGTTCCTTCATTAGTGTAGTTAAATTGATTTATATAAATTACAGGAGACGCTAAAGTCGCCCCTGTCTAATAGCACTTCTCTTAATTTGACATGGAGAAGCTAAGCAGAGCGTTTGATTCCGCATACTTGATCATCCACTGATGCCGCGTGACATCACACTTACTAGGTTGCAAATGCAATAAAGTCTTTGATGTATTTTTTTTTGTATTATATATGTCGGCGCGAAACCACGAATTTAAGAAAAACACATGTCCAGAAATGATTATTTTAGTAATTTAAAACTGTTTGATTGTTAAATTAATATTTTTAAGTGAAATTTGAAATGTTAAATTAGCCTGAAGTATTTTAGTGTTTGTAAACAGCTGTTATGTTGAGTGAATAAGTCTACCCACCTATTTTTGTTATAAAAGATCAAGCGCCCGCCGGTATCGACAGGTTTGTCGAGCCGTCGGAGCGATCGGACCGCCTCATATTGGAATAAATCAGAGAGGATTATTTCCTGAGTTTTATTTCATACCACCGAAGATGGTTAAAGATCGTAACTCTGACACTCATGACGTCAGCTATGCGGACGTCATGTTTTTTTAAAAACGGGCTTGGACGTGCTTCTCCGTTATATATATATTGAATATATGTTTAAAAATGAAATGCGCTTTGCACGTAAATTATTTATATATGTATGACTAATACATGTGAGCGTGTGACGATGTTGTTTGTTGCTGATTGCAACAATCTGATGGCAGCTAATTTCAAGGTGGCCAGTCAACTACGCAGAACTATGACAGTGGACAAGTAAACGCGCAAACATAGGTGCACTCTCTATTCTCACTCATAATCCGATAGGATACAACACATAGCACACTTAAAAACAGAGTTTGAGGCACGGACGGTGAGTACACTTCTGTACCTGGTAGTCGTTTCGTACTGTTTTTATCAACCGACTTCCAAAAGGAGGAGGTTATCAATTCGTCTGTATTTTTTTTTTTTTTTTTTTTTTTTATGTTTGTTACCTCATAACTTTTCACTGGGTGGACCGATTTTGATAATTTTTTTTTTGTTTGAAAGGTAGTGCTTCCCGTGGGGTCCCATTTTTTTTATTTTTTTTTCCGATGATGGTATCCATGTGAAAACGACATAAGTCTTAAATTTGCATTATGTATATGCGCGACAAATAGGGGAATAACTGAAAATCACGTTAACCAATTTTGATAATTCTTTTTTTATTATAAAATATATACTTCAAGGGTAATTTGGTGAAAGTTTGGTAAGGTTCTGAGCACAGGATCCATGACAAAGTAACGGAACGGAAGGGAACGGAACAATTCTGAGGAGCACGTTAGCGATACTCGGTCGAATCTTTTATTTATAGGTTATTTGGATATTTGAGTCACCTTCCGTAATGTGGTTATGTTTATGTAATTATCATAGTCGAATATTATAATCAACTAGCTACCCACCCCGGCTTCGCACGGGTGCAATACTGATACTAAATATACTACAGAATTTGTTTATATACGACATCACATCGCAAACTTCTAAAATTATCAGTGTTTCTTTACTATATTGTTCATGTTTTATATACACAAACCTTCCCCTTGAATCACACTATCTTTTAAAAAAAACCGTATCAAAATCCGTTGCGTAGATTTAAAGATATAGGGACAGAGAAAGCGACTTTGTTTTATACTATGTAGTGATGGAACTCCTATACGGCTCGCAGTTAGGGTGCGATATGGGGCAGAATTTCTTACTATCTTTAATCAAATTTTGTGTATGTGATGTGATGTCATATGATGTACGAAATATAGTTGGTCTTTTTCAAAGATTTTTGCTGAGTTCGATTACAGCTCTTACGAGGGATCCTTGTAGTTTACGCCGCGTGACGTATTAAATCCGCATTTTCGAAAGTCTATTTTTGCTTTATTTGCGAATAAATGTTTCCTTTGAAATTGTCCTCGAAGTAGTTTCTGACTCATATAAACGGAACGTTTAATCTATCCATATTAAAAAAAATTAGTCAACATCAGCTTCACTTAAAATCAAAAAATAAATAAAATTTTAACAAAAAGAAAAACCGACTTCAAACAAAACACTATTTTAAAACAAATGAATATGCACGAAAAAGTAATAAAAATAATTGCGTATTCAACATATTTTTTAGAGTCTTCCTAAGTTAAATGAAATGAAAAATATTAGACTACTTAAAAGTCGATTAACGATTATATCATGTAGTTATAATTATTGTTATATTTGGAGTCGGTGTCAGCCAATAAAACCCTACAGTATATCTATCAAAAAACAATACGAGAATACTTTGACAAATATGTTTTTTACAAATTACCTTTTACACAATAATATACTGGATCAATCAAGGGGCTCGTATCGCTTCTTTCTTTTGATTGTTGGGGCAAGGGCACCGTGGCTGACACCGGCTCCAAATATACCAATAACTATAACTACATGATATAATCGTTAATCGACTTTTAAGTAGTCTAATATTTTTCATTTCATTTAACTTAGGAAGACTCTAAAAAATATGTTGAATACGCAATTATTTTTATTACTTTTTCGTGCATATTCATTTGTTTTAAAATAGTGTTTTGTTTGAAGTCGGTTTTTCTTTTTGTTAAAATTTTATTTATTTAACTTCCAGATTCTGAGTATCTTTCAATAGAAAACTCAGTAATCTTTAACGGCACAACCTAGGGTTTGAATCCAGGATCTCGGGATCAACATCTTTGTAACTACACACCTCTAATCAACGAGGCACTGTATGTTTGGTTAATAACATTCCAACTAAACGATTATCAAAAATTTTGCATTAAGCTCTTAACTTGTTTTGTTTAAACGCGTACAATTTGAAAGCTTTTATGCACGTGCCATTTTTCTAAAAACTATCTCACGATACACGCCCTAATAGTATTCCAGCCATTACAATTAAAACAAACGTTGCAAAAGCGCTTACCGCTACATACCATTTTACACTTTAAAGCCCTAATAAAACCCACGAACTGTTACACAAATTTAAAAGTTTCGAGCGTAAAGCGCTTTGTTTTTATTTCATCGTACAATAGGTTTTGCGATAGTTTACAACACCGAGCTGGACTTTTATTCTATTTTTGCATTAGTGCTATTGACAGTGTGTCAAACTGCGTAGCTAGCGAAGCAACTTTAAAACCTAGTTTAATATTATATATGTTTCGAAACTACTGGGCTTGGTCTTAGAACCAAGTTGGCCTCATAGTAGAACACTTAGAGCCTAAGCTATGATTATGAATTTAAAGCCAGGCAATTATTACTGAATATTGATGTGCTTAATAATATTTGTGACTTTTCTTCATGTGTATCCACTAACCCGCATTAGAAAAGAGGGGAAAAAGCTAAAAGCCTTCTTTTCAAAATCAAAGGAGGCCTTAGTTAAGTAACGGGATCTTTACAGTCTTACTTTTTTGTAACATAAGAATGTGTTTTGGCAGGATGACATATGGTAAGTGTTAGAAGCTTAATGAAATTGTAACCATTACTTACAACGAAAATACAAACACAACATACAACTGTACTAATTATTATGTCAGTTGCTTAACCATATAGATATGTGTTTAATAGTCAGGATTAGTATATTTAATTTTTATAGTGTAATGTAATTTTATATTGCCAGTATGTAGGTGAACATTAGTGAGCGCTAATACGAGATTCATGACCATGACGTAACAAAGAAATACTCTATTTCTACAAAAATTTGTACAATGTACAAATGTAACTTCGTTTAAACGGTCAGAAGCGATAATCACATTGAAAAATGGACCAACATTTATAGGAATTTTAGAGAGATAATACAAAAAGAATTTTCCTGTTTTAGTTAAAGCGGTATGAAAATAAAATATACAAAAACCATTTCTACTTGACTTCTTTCTTGTTTCATCCATAAAAGGTATCTGATTAGACTTAAGTTTTACTTATCTAAATCGTTCTAAAAGCTTACGAATAAGTAGTTGACATACCTAGTAAAAAAATACGGCCAAGTGCGAGTCGTACTCGCGCACGAAGGGTACCTTTATCAATAAAAACGGCAATCAAATCATGTCTGTTGTATGGGATACTTCAATATTTATTTTATTCTGCTTTAGTATTTATTATTGTAGCGGTAACAGAAATACATAATCTGTAAAAAAATTATCTTTATGTGATTTTCAAATGCAATGACAAGTATTTTCTTAGTAAGGTTATGTGCTCTCTTTGTAAGGTTATCAGTACATCCAAGTTGATTGTGTTGTTTCTCTATCTTGCTGGGAATTATGTATCGTTTGGATGGCTAAATAACTGGTGACTGGGCTGAGTGACGGTGAAGTTTCAGTAATTGGGTACTGTTTTACCCTTTCGTTACGGAACCCTAATAAGTAACTCTTACAGTAGAATTTACATTCTGAACCTACGGTAGCGACAAATTCAAATAAATACTGTAAAGATTTAAAAGATCCTGTAACAGTCTGCTTGAATATTTATAAAATATTTTGATTTTAATACTATGAATTGTTTGATTAAATTTATGTTTATAAAAGCTTTAGCATTTCATCATCTATAGACAGAAGCCACCTTCAAGAGCCTTATCTACTTGACTTCTTTCTTGTTTCATCCATAAAAGGGTCAAGATTGTACTAATGCTGAAAAAAGATCTCAAAAGCAATTTAAAAGTTTCAATATTCTCGTTTAGTGCTGAGAATATTATTAAACAGTTTCAGCGGGAATACTGTGAGGAAAACATTTAAGTAGCAATCACTTAATTCTAAATTCAATTTCATTTTGTGTTACATTTACAAACGTACAACATTAAAAGCATTAGGAACTACTTACGTTAGATTAAAATTAAAATGTTAATATGCTTATCCAAGTGCTTACAAAGAGACTAGTAGGTACTAGATAAGACTTTCGTAATAAATGCTTATATAAAATGTCGATATATGACTTTTTAGCATATACAAGTAGAATTATCGTACTGAATTTTACACTACTGGGCTTTATAAATTCAAAATGGAATACCGAACGGATACTTCATAGGTTTTTACATTAATAACGTACAATTATTTAGCCATCCAAACGATACATAATTCCCAGCACGATAGAGAAACAACACAATCAACTTGGGTGTACTGATAACCTTACAAAGAGAGCACATAACCTTACTAAGAAAATACTTGTCATTGCATTTGAAAATCACATTAAGATAATTTATATATGACTAGCTGAACCTGCAGCATCGGTACAAAATTTATAAAACTTATCTATAACACACAAACCGTCAACCAACGTATCCCTTCAAGGGGTGAATTTAAAAAATAGTGTCCTTCCCCAGGATTCAAACCATCTTACTTTCTTATGTTGATTACCAAATTTTATCTAGATCGCTTATTTCTTTCATAATTATAATGTTAATATAAGTATAGATTGAGAGAAAACCATACATTTGAATTATTTTTATGTTCCTGATATTATTATTAGCATAATAAGACAGAGATACGTTGTAACACTAAACCTCTAGTAGCTTTTATAAAAGCAAATCTCTGTACATTAAGAGTTGTTTACACTAAGCCATGATAAAAACGAAAATTACGCTAGAATAAAGGCGGGAAATAATTTGCATAAAGCCTGTAATTTGGGTCAACCCTAAGTTCTAGTGTTTACCCTTCTTAGTTTCGGCCATTTCGTTAGTTCACTTTTGTTATAGGAAATAATTCTTTTAAACCTAATGAATATTAATTGGCAATATCATTTAGAGTTGGTAAGAATTACAATCAAACAGTAATAT
Organism: Vanessa cardui; assembly: GCF_905220365.1. Lineage (NCBI taxonomy): Eukaryota > Metazoa > Arthropoda > Insecta > Lepidoptera > Nymphalidae > Vanessa > Vanessa cardui. The sequence continues at coordinate 4,304,312 of NC_061124.1, forward strand.
GTCAGTTATTTTTATTATTTAATTTGAACAAAATTCACATATGTCATGTAAGGAGACTCGGGGTGCATTCCCGGGCTAGTAGGATTACTTGTATTCACAAAATTATTTACCGTAACGGCATAATAATTAAAGGATGATTCTTAACCTAAAATTGTGTAAACAAAGACAAAGAAAATCCGTCAAGGGATAGCAACGTTTTATATAATATTATCTTATTTAATTTGTGTTTATAATTCGATTAGTGTTTGATTCGATAAAGTAAGACATTATGAGAAAATCTTATCATATGACAGATGTAATTTTGATCGCCAATCAGCATTGGCAAAAAAAGAGACCCGCTGTGTTTCTTTCGCCAGTTCTTCTCAGGTCTATGTGTTTCCTTTTCCGAACCGGTGTGGAAGTGTTTATTTGAAGTGTTTACTGTCAATAAGTAAGTGTAAGGCTTCCATATTAAATAAAGGAATAAAGGAAGAATAAGTTTGAGGAGAGTCGAGATGGCCCAGTGGTTAGAACGCTTGCATCTTAACCAATGATTGCGGGTTCAAACCCAGGCAAGCACCGCTGTTTCATGTGCTTAATTTGTCTTTATAATTCATCTCGTGCTCAGCGGTGAAGGAAAACATCGTGAGGAAACCTGCATGTGACAAATTTCATAGAAATTCTGCCACATGTGTATTCCACCAACCCGCATTGGAACAGCGTGGTGGAATAGTTCCAAACCTTCTCGTCTAAGGGAGAGGAGGCCTTTAGCCCAGCAGTGGGAATTTACAGGCTGTTGTTGTTGTTGTTGAAGTTTGAGGTTGAGTTTACACAGCGTGGTGAAATAAGCTCCAAACCGGATAATCAAATGGAAAGAAGGCGTTAATTCAGAAGTTAAATTTCATATATTATCTTTTTATTTGATAATCTTAATTCCTCTTCGTAATAAAACAAAGAAAATATGTTGCCAGTATTTAATTTTATTTTATTACGTTGTACAAATGACTTCTTTTTTTAAATCATATCAAATATGACTGCGCAGTCACTCGCAAATAAAGCTTAATTGGCAGATCGCCTTAGGCGCGATACCGAGTCGTGCATGTTTCTGTTATATAATTATAATTTGTAAATATCAAGGTTAATGTTTTTCCCGAGGGAAATCCTAAAAAACAAATATACAAAAAATAAGGTTTAAAAAATAAACATTACCAGGAATATTACGTAATCAGTTACTAATATAAATTTGCTTCAAAGTGATTAATAAAAATACAAAAAATATCTCCCTAATGTGAGTTGTAAAAATATCCACCAACCCGCATTGGAGCAGCGATGTGAATGAAATATGCTCCAAACTTTTCCTCAAAGGGCGGAGGAGGCCAACAGTCGGAAATTTACAGGCTGTTACAGTACTGTACTGTACTGTACTGTGACTTGTAACTTGGGCAAAACATATTATAGTGGATAACTAAGCAAACACATATTAATTATATATCACTAATAATAATCCATTGGATTAAAAATAGACAAAAGAAAGATCAGTCGTGTAAGGCATTATATGTGTGGGATCATAACAAATGTGCTGCTGCTGCTGCAAACAACGAGGTGCTATTGTTGATTTATTTTCCACTATAATTTATTCAATTAATAATAAAGAATGAATTGTAAATGATATTTTTCAGGTTCACCATTCGTTTTTGTCTTTTTGCATTCATATTATCTATTGAGTTCATCTGATTTCACCATGCGACATAAATGTATAAAAAGAAAAATGAAAAAGGCTAATGAATCAAGGCCTTTCAATTAACTGTGATATAAATTAGGTTAAAACTTTTTTACAAACACAGCTTTGTAAGACTTCTAAGTTTATAAGACTTGTTATTTTACTTGAATAGAAAAACCAACACTGTTAAACTATTAAAAATATAAAATGTTGCTTTAGGTAATATTAGTTTAGTTATAAAATTACGACGATTTTAGTAGTTATTTAAGTATCATAAGAATAACGAAGTAAGTTGCCATAACTTCACATACAATTATAACATGTGTTCTTTTATATTTTTATTCTTTATTAATATGACAGAAACATAATGAAATGAATAAAACCTCTTTCGTTTTATATTTTTTTCAAACAGAATAAAAATGACCCATTTTTTCTTTGTAAATGATGTTATAATATTTTATTTTTGACATAGAATTTTGAGCATTTCATATGAAACCTTGTATTTCTTAATATAATTACAATGATAGCGTTATATTTAGGATATTTTTCTTTTATAATTTAGGAATACCGAAAACATTACAGAAAATACAATCTTTTAGTGTTAGCTAATTAAATTCGTTTAAGAACATTTCGCAATCCATTAAACGATCTAACATTCGCTAGCACACTGCTACAAAATGGGGCGTGAATCCTATTACTTAATGCCTTTTTACTATGCGGGCTTCCATCACAATAAAGCTGTAATGGTCAGAAGCAAGAACGAAACACAGTGGCTTAGTATAACTTATTGTGGTACTTTGTGATAAATTATAGTCTGCTCCTTGGTCACACTATTCATTAAGAAAGGCTGCAGTATCTTCCAATATTGGGTACATCTGAGTTCCAGTACCAAAATTGCCTGCAAATATCCCTTTATTTATTGTAACCTTTTAATTATTATTGTATATAAGTAATTAAAAGGTATCCTAATTTGAATTTGAAATTATTAAATCTTCCCTTTTAAAGGCGTAGAAGGATTATAAATCTAACGACTAATAATACGCATTATTATAAAGTATTTTTTTCACAAATGTTTTTTATTTCGATCTATCAGATATCAATTGGTCTATTACAATACTTTGAGAACATTAAGAACTACTAGGTAGTTAAAGCGACCTATAAACTTTATCGTCCACAGTGTAAGGTCGATGAACTCTTAAAAGTTAAATTCATTACTATTATAGTACAACCAGTGCCGCAATAACATTCTCCGAAGCGCCGTACTTATTACAATAAACTTTAGGGACCGTTAAATAAAATTAATAGCTCTCTCAGTTATAAAGACCAGAGCAAAACGAATTATATATTTTAGTGTCAACAATTTCCACTTATTAGGTTCTATATGTGTATGCAAATTCCACCTAATTAAATTCTTAAATATTATGCAAATTCATATTTATATAAAATTAATCTTCTATATATATTTAAATTCTTAAATATTACGCACTATCATATTTATATAAATTTAATTTTATTGAGGCAATTTATAAGTTCTACTCGATTAACAAAATGCATTGTTTATTGATATGTCTTAATGATGAATTTATTTGATAGTTCAGTTTCTTGAATAGTATTTTTAAATTTTCCATGTATGATATATTTTTAAATATGCATATTATATAGCGTATGCTATTACGATACAAATTAGTTCTAAAACTGCCATTTTTGTACCAAAGTAAATTTAAGAAAGGCAATAAATAAAAGATTTTGTGTACAAAATATGATAAGAAATTATAATTAATACAATTACAAAAGTTAATTATACTAATAGTATATTTTTAATGTTCGTGATATAATAAAATGACTTAACTTGTTCGTAATTACGTAAAAAGGAGAGACTATAAAAGAGTAAAGGGGTGTGTGGAGAGTCAGCGTATTAGAATTGTTTAATTTTCGAATAACAATTAACGTGATTATGTATACAAACTTAATTCTGAGTAAATGGCTAGAATTTCAATTAACATTGTCAGTTTATCCCATCTGAAGCATACTGGACATGGTTTCGCGTGTTATTTAGTCTTGTCGTGGAAGCTGAATTAGTTCACTAGAATATTTATTAATTTTAGGAATTTAGCCATATTCGACTTTTTTTAAAGGCTTGGTGAATAAGTTATAATCAAGGGTATTTATTAGTAAAATTTATAAGTTACATTTTACTTGAAAGAAATGAAATAGTTACATTACATCAAAATATTTACACATGGGTAATTTATATTCGTATTTAAATAAAAATTACTCGATGATAGAGCTTTGTTATGCTAGTTTGGGTAGGTACCACCTAATCAGCACATATTCCATCAGCAACATTCCTTTTTTGAGTTCCGGTTGAGGGTGTGTGAGCTTTTTTTTATGACATTGGTGGCAAACGAGCAGGAGGCTCACCTGATGGAAAGTGACTACCACCGCCCATGGACATCTGCAACACCAGGGGGCTTGCAGGTGCGTTGCCGGCCTTTAAGAAAGGAGTACGCTCTTTTCTTGAAGATACCCATGTCGTATCGGTTCGGAAAAACCACCGGCGAAAGCTGCTTCCACAAAGTGGTTGTGCGAGGCAGAAAATGTCTAAGAAATCGCGCTGTTGTGGATTTTCGGATATCAAGGTGGTGCGGGTGAAACTTCGAATTTTGACGAGATGTCCGAAGATTAAAATTCAGCAGCCGGGATTAATCCGAACATTTCCTCGGAACATTCCCCGTACAAAATTCGGTAGAAGATGCAGAGTGATCCAACATCTCTACGCAAAGCCAAAGGATCAAGGAGCGATCTCCTTGATCCTTGATTCTTGAAAGGGCTTGATCGTCGATATAAAGCTGGTATAACTACCTAAATATGATGGAACAATGGTGTTTCAAGTAATGGTTAAACCGCTATGTATATGAGTCATATGGTTGCACATTAATTTGTCTACGAACATTATAAAAATAATCTTGAAATTTTAACTAAACTTCCCGACTAATTTAATATATAAATATGTCCATAACGTTCCTTCCCTGATACATTTAAAATAATATTTGGGCAAAAAACGTACAAATTTTAGTCGATTAGCTTTGTCTTCGTAACGTAACTCGTTTAGCGGGATTTTGTGAAATACTAAATTATGTGTGAAAATCAATAAATACAAATTGAGTTTGCAATTGAAAGCTAATATTTGAAAAGACAATAACTTAAAAATCTCCATTAAGACAGCTTAGTAACAAAAGAAATATCACAAGCACATTTAATATTGCGAAGATTTCTTTAGTTTCATTAGCAATGAGTACTTAATGAGAAGTTAGCGTGATAAATATTTAAATGAATAAATTTAATTCGATTTAAATGATACTCAAAATAGAAACGATTTCTCGAATAGATACGGTTTGTGGGATTTCATATTTTCGAAGCAATGTTTAGATTTCGCAATAAAAGAATAAATATCAGCAAGCACAATGAAATACATTCGTTGATGTTTTTATTACATTAATAGATTCAGTGAATTTGAAATGTGTTTCCATATTCTTTCATCATTCAATCATATCTTTGAGTTAATTTTCTATGAAATTATTGAAATTTGAGTAGTTATTTTAAATACTAATCTTCGATTAAAATACCGTTTTTTGATGATTTTTTAAAAAGTAATGCGTTTATTTTGAAGAGTCTATTATTTGTAAAACATGTTATTTTAAATTTCGTGATACAATTTTCTATTATATAACGTCCCTGAACAAAATTCTGAAATCAATTCACAGAATGTACGAGGCGAACACGAATAGAGGAAAATTGTATGTAACTTAATATGGCTTTTATTTTGAAGCTATCGTACAGTTACTAACCCATTTGAAATATAATGAGCAAATTATTATTATTCTTCTTCTTCTCTCTTTAAAGTATAATACTTTGAATTAATAATATTCAATATATTTATTTTCGAATCTTTTCTCATATCTTATCAAATCACATAATGTCAGAAAAATATCATCCAAATATCCATTGCATTTTAATAATTTATGAATTTATTAAAATGTTATGTAAATTCACTGCTTTTTATAATATTTATTTGAAAATGTTAGGTATGAACTAATAAACATTTTCTACGCAACGAAGAACTTTTAGAAAAAATATATATTTTATAATTATATTATAAATAAGTGTTAAGATGATGTTCATTATCGTTATTTATATAAAACATTATATACATACAAACATTTGAAAATCTATTAATAAAACTATATATAACAGTATATTAGTCAAGTCACTTTGACCAGGTCAATAAGAGAAAGACTTCACTTCATCTGCAAACACAAGTCTGAGCTCTCTTGTACATATCTGTAAAGGTTCGAAGATTTCTCGGTTCCCAACGGAGCAAACCTTCTTGACACGACTCAAAAGCATCTTCCGGCGACGATGGAAAACTCTCAGTCTTTCAACAAGAGGATACAAGACTGACTTTTGTTACAAAGAATGTCTTATAATATATAATGGCATGTTGTGAACTGCATGCCTACTAAAGGTTAAAGTTTCATATTGCCTCGTTAATAATTTTAATAAGAAATTGTTAAGTTTTTTATTACATAAACAACTTTTTATTAATATACTAGCTGTGCCCGCGACCTTGTACGCGTTTGAATTTAACAAAAATATATATATTATAGCCTAAGTTACTCCTTATTACATCAGTTATCTGCCAGTGAAAGTCCCGTTAAAATCAGTCCAGCCGTTCCGTGCCGAAACAAACAGATAGACAGACGAAAAAAAAGGTAGTTTGTTTTTTTGGTAAATGTACCATGTATACATGCATATGCATTGACTAAAAAAATGCTATTTTAATATTACAAACAGACACTCCAATTTTATTATATGTATAGATTTAAACATTTTACAACTCTATTAAGTTTCCTTAATTATTAATATTTAGCAATAATAATAGAGCAATTTTGTATGATTTGATAAAATACAATTATAATGTAACTCAAAGAAATTTAATTACCTTCAAATCTTTAGAGCGTTGTCTCGTTGCTTAGTATTCAGATTTTGCATGTTACATAAATAAAACAGTGAGATATTTTCTGAAGTCGTTTTATATCCTACGGCAAGGAGAGAGACACGGCACACGTTACATTTTCTACGCTCTCGAGCGATATAACTGACAGTGATAGTTAAATACCTCGCCCTTTGCCAGGAGGCCTGTCTTTGTAAAATCTTGTATCACATTTTTAGTCCATAAATATACATTCTAGGAATTTGAATTGCGAACGTCATTTGTTTTTATTAATATTACTTCTTGTAAATATTAAAGCAAAGTACAATGTCTATCGTGACTTAAGCATTTTAGCAAGCGAACTTAATACTAAAAGATATTTAGAAAGCTTAGCTCTATAAAAAGAGCTTAGACAGATTTCGCATGGAAATTTTCGAAAAGATTAAGAACCTTAAGTTTTTATCCTTATTAGACCCTAACTGTCTCATTGGTCTAATAGCCGAATATGCAGACATCATAGGTCCCGAATATTTCGGGTATATCAGAAAAAAAAACAATATAACATTTTGAAATATGCAACGCGTATAATAGGAATAACAATTGTATAAATTTAACTTAATTTTATACTTTTTTATTTAACCCATTCGAAATTGGCCCGATTAAACAGTTATGCTATATTGTTTATGCTAACGGGTACAGACCTAAGCAAGTCTATACTCGTCTATTATTTATATACTCAAAACTCATTTTGTATAAAGAGCAAGTAATTGTAAAACTTTTCTACAGCTCTTGTTTGTATGTTTGTACGTAATTATGGATAAAGAGTAGCTCCATTATTATATGCAATTTCCTTTATCATATGTTATGTGGTGGCAATAACATACATCCATAATCCATGTGTATCAATCAGATTGATCTAATACAAACAGTTCAATAGACCGTTATTGGAACTTTTTCGTGGGAATCAAAATAAAATACAAATCGGTTTCATTACATTGTATTTCTTAAACAAAGCATCCTTTTCGCGTTCCGATATCGAAATACTGTTTGAAGCTCTATTGTACTGAAAACAAAGAAAAAAATTGTACAATTTGTTTCGCAAATTAAAATTTTTCAATTTGTAAGACCAAGGGAAAGAAATAACCACGTCATAAACAATAAACAAAGATGTACGATTAATAACGTAGATTAATTGATTTTTTTGCCTTGCAGCAAAACAAAGTGCTAGTCGACTCTGGCAAAGTGTTGCCATACGGGTAAGTACTTCTAAGATACTTCCTGATTAATATAAGATATCATGCGAGAATTAAAAGCATGTATCCCTCAGTGAGATAAAGAGAGGGTCTAATCTTCTTTAACTGGTATTACTCGAATATCTATAAGAAATGAAGAAGAATAAGATTGTCAGAGAACCCATGTCACTTGGCATCACATGGCAAACGCACAACCTTTGATCTGTGGAAGTGGAACATTTAGGCCTCGTGCTTCCTTTCAAATGACCCACAGAATAATGGGGCTGAAGTGGCCTTGTAATATTGCAATCATTAAAGATTATAACGTGGAAGCAGTGACATCTCTTACTCCACTTATGTTAATCAAGCTCATTCGAGCGTGCGAAACCGAGCCGTGAACGCGTCACAGTAAATTTTTGGCCAAAGGTCAAAACTATCCTGAAGCAGCTTTCTGGTCCATGCAATAGACGACCATCTCAAAGTCGGGTGCCTTTTAAAGAGTTCCTCTGCATGAAAGAAAAATGGTTTAAAAAGTCAGTCTAAAACCGAACAAACGCTGCCGAAGAGTTCACGCTTAAATCTTCGGCATGGAAATCTGCAATTGCCACAAAAACAAGAATAGGTTATGATTTTACTTTTTATTATCTTACAGATCCATTAAATGAATATTAGGTACACCATTTGAAATCGAAATAACAAATAAAGCCTATGAAAATTCAGTGTTCGAAAATTTGCACATGTTTACTCAACCAACAACACTGAGCTAGCGAAAACGCCGGTACTAAGAAGAGTAAACATTACTTCGAACACATTGACCTAAATTACCCCGTTTTAAATGCAAATTATCCACACAACCGTCGTCACGTGCTCGTGTCATTTAACTAAATTCGTTTTTAGTCTATTATGAATATTGTAACGAACTTAGTGTAACAGCTGTGCGCTAATGAGATTTTTCTGAACTAACCATGAAAATTTAATTTCGATTTATTTTAATTGCTATTTTTTTTTAGTTTAAAGTAACTAAAATTTAAACTACTTTATACAGCTTCGTTATCATTGTAAGATTAATGTGTAATTAAATGTAAAAGAAAATATAAGTTAATAGTTTTTATAAGTACAATTATATTTCGAAAGGTTACGTTCAAAGACCGCGGCGTTATTATATTTTGTGCGAAACTATAAAAGGCTATTCTTTGACAAAATATTTTCTTTTCCACATCACATAGCAAAGCTATTGTCCCTTTAAGAGCTAGGCCAAAGGCCATCTACACGAAGGCTCCAACAAATCCCTTCCGGTCTCTTGCATGCGTGGCTTATATTGACGTATTATATTGAAACACAAATTAATTATTACTCATAGTATCTGAGGTAAAATTTCATCATTATTGTATGATTTTTCGCATTTATCTATACTAATATTATAAAATTAAATGTGAAAGTAACTCTGTTTGTCTGTCTGTCGCTCTTTCACTGCCAAACAAAGGAACCGAATTCGATGAAAATTGTTATGAAGTACACATTAAAATAAAACTAATTATAACGGATGAATCGCGTATATTAATTATTTTAATTATTTTTAAAACATCCCGACGTTTCGAGCACTTTGCAGTGTTCGTGGTCACGGGTAGACTAAGATGACATTTGTCTATTTGAAGAACAAAGGAAATATTATTAACAACTACCGCCAACGATTTCTCAATTGATATCTTGAGTAACGTTCCGGTTGCACGCAGAAGGCACTAACTGTATCTTTAGGTCTGTTGGATTTGGGATTTTAAATTTTTAATAAGTGGATCCCAGGTGTTAGAAAGTCTCGAACCATCTTCTCTATTGAAGTTCGGATGTTTTTGAATTTCAATAGCCTCGCGTATCATTCTAGGAATGAATCTGTGTTCTCTAGCGAGGATCTGTGGTTTATCAAATCGGATAAAATGATTAGGTTTATCCAGAGCATGTTCACAGACTGCAGACTTAGAAGAACGCCTATTTTTGACATCTCCTATATGTTCCTTGACCCTGGTACCGATACTTCTCTTTGTTTGGCCTATGTAAGATAAACCACACTCACATTCGAGTTTATATACTCCTGCAGTTTGTTACATTAAGTTCAAGGAAGGATATACCCATAATACGTTAATAATATATGGCTACTTTTTTGCCGAACACGTGACAACCGACCCCTAAAACGCGACCAAAGCCGCGGTCAACAACTAGTTTTACATATATTGGCATGCATAAAATGTTTTTTTTAGTCAGACTAATTAATTACATTAATTTTACTTAGGAAACAATGCTGTATAAATTTTAACATTCTAACAACAGCGCTACGGTATTACACGTTATAATTTCTGACTGTGCATATATTTATATTTAGAATTCCGAATGAAATATGTTCAATAAATAATGATTTGGACTAAACACTTAATAAAAGAGGAGCTTTTTTTACAAAATATCCTAAATTAAAAAAAAGAGATGTGTATTGTTTGTCAGAAATACGTTATTTAGTTATAAATCACGCTCATTATTTAAATAAGACTTTTAATGAAATGACAGCTTAATTTATGTTTGTGTTATAACCCATAGCTTATGAATGAATATGATTAGGTACTTTCTCTAAACCAGTATTAACGAGTAAGTTAAGTCCTCATTAATTTTATAATCAACATCAGAACTAATTTTGCTCCAACGGCTGTCTGCACTAAGAACCTGCTCCGACGTTAATGGTGAACGTAGTTGAATGACACAGTACACGTAGCACACGTAGTGCTGTAGCGTTTCGCTACGCCGTAGCGTACTGCGTTACTGCGTAGCACTCATTTATCATGTTTTTACTCCGCCGTACTGCATAGATGCAATCTAGATAAAAAATAAGTGGCAATAATTCATTTTATAATAATTTTAAATAAGTGTACATGAAGACGTAATCAAATTTATTTTAAAGATCTGTATACAGCAGCTACTATCAAAACAAGAGTTCGGACCACAACTAAGTTAGACGTGTTTGCAAGAGATTGTGTGTTAATCGTACGTCGACTACACACTCTGTTAATATTAATCTTACTTAGAAATTCAATAAATTATACGTTGCCATGAGTAGCAAGCATTACGTAATACGAGCAATCCGGTACCCTTGTTTCGTTCAAACGGACATTGGATATTTACTTAATGAGTTCTTTGAGTCCTTTATTTCCTGGCATGAAATATAATATAATTTGATAAACTACCAACATGTTAGATTTATTAAAAATCTTATCAATATTTATTAAGCTAATTTGCATGTATACATTATAACTTAATATACATAAATATAACCTAAAGCTACACAATATAATCGTAAAAAAAAAAATTTGTTATGTAGAGATGATATAACGGAAAATAAATTTGCTCACTTTTTAAGTTCTTTGCTCACTCTTTTATGTTATAGGTTGGCATATGTGCCACCTGATGGTAAGTGGTCACCATCACCCATAGACAATGACGCTGTAAGAAATATTAACTATTCCTTACATCGTCAATGACCAACCTTGGGAACTAAGATGTTATGTCCCTTGTGCCTGTATTATTATGTATATATATTTGTCCTTGACTATTATCTATTAAACAGTATAAGTAACTGTTAATACATTTTTTTTGTGTAAAATATGTTTACTTTTTTGCAATGGCACTAAAATTTTACGACGTTTCTTAATCGTTGTTATAAAAGTGTATTTAGTTAAAAACTGAATTCTCTTTTTTTATCATCATTAATTTTTCATTCAAACGAAGATGGTTTCACTGTGGCGTGTGTACGTGTCGTAAATATATAACTGTGTACGTTCTGAAAGGAAGGTAGCCTGAATATATAGGTTTAGGCATTAACATTTGAAAGGAATAACTTTACCTAAAATACACACGTTTATATAGATATTACGTCTTCAAGTAACAAAATATTCGCATTAAAATAAGGAAAACAAAAATATTTTCATTGATTTAGTTAAAATTCTAGGTCAATTTTTTTTTTCGACTTTTTATTATTGATAAAATCCAGATATTCACATTCTGATCATTTCAATGTGTTTAAAATTTGAAGCTTGCGCTTTACGTAACGAAGGCTTTGATGAACGCGAGATGACAATTAGTGAGGTTAACTAGATTTACGTGAAATTTCGTACCATAATGACAGTAACCTTTTCGATAAAATTGCATACTTCAATCAATATTTTCTTTATAATTATACACAAAAATATAGAATAATAAGAATATAAATGTTATTGTATTCCTTTGAATATAATTTTTAGAAATTGTCCAAAGAGTTTCGTCTTACAAAATTATTGATCTACAAAATGTAGTTTTAAAATCTCTAAACGGATTTGATTTTTATTCTGTTTTCATCTTTCCCGCGTATGGCACAACTCATTCTTCGTCTTTGTTAGTTTTCTGTCAACTGTGAGATTCAAAATGTTTCTTTATGCCTTGATAATTACGCTCGCCCTCTCATCTTTTACACCGGAATAGAACAATGCAGGGCATTGTTAGCGTACAGTGGCATTATTATCTGGTGCTAATAGTGCACAAATACTTACCGAATTTAATTATACGAATAATTATGAATTATTAAGATACCCACAAAAGGAAGAGCAACTATAAAACAAATATATATATAAGTTTAAATCAAACGATGCAAAACGAGCGCAAACTAGTTGAAAGGAAAATTCAAGAGAATCGACGTAAATTATTCAGAAGAGTCATCTGGTAACACTTTATTGAGTTAGCGTGGAGAAGTTTTATAACTCATGCAACCAAGTACTTCGAATGCTCAAGAGACGTGCTGTTTCAAATTTAACAATTTGGTTCGTATCCAGCTTTGCCAGGTGTTTGAGCTTAATACTCCGATAGACATAATCTTTACGGAACAACTCCTACATGTTGAGAATTAGTCGTGATGTAAGCATAGGTATATATAAATAATTAATAAATCGTAGGTTAAATAAATAATAAATAAGTAATAATAAAAAAAATCGGTACAATAATTCGTTATCGTTTTTATAACGTTTGTATAAATATAAAATCACAACTATTTATATAATAAAATTGGAGTATCTGTACATAATTAATTACTTATAGCATAATCTCCGAAATGAATAATAACTTTTTTTAAATGCAAAACCGCACGAACTCAAGGGCCTAGCTAGTCATTAAATAAAATTGTATCTTTGTGACATGACATTGACATGTTTTTATTTTAAAATAACTTATGGTAGAAGACTGCTTTTACCACTTGTGATTATTAAAAAAGTTAATGGATTTCGACATTTTTATTACTCGTAAAATACCGCGGCGAGAATTACAAGCCATAAAATATTATCATTCTCATCCCGTGCAAAGGATATAAGAGATAAGACAAAATATATATGTATGTATTTTTTTTGTAATAAGGCTCTGTAGTCTGCATCTGACTCTGAACACAATAATGAGACTTTAACGATTTTCTTGCGGTTTCTGAGGTTTTATACAATGTTTTACCACTAAAAATATTAGTGCACTCATTTCAATTTACTTGTGAAAAGTATTGCAACAATTGCTGGTTATTTAGGTATATTTCATTTTGAAAAATATTAATTATTGTACCTCAGATTACAGAATATATAATAAAGGAAATGAGAAGTAATATGACTTAATTAAAAGAGTTTGTTCTAAATATTATTTTATAATTTAAGGTTATAATTTATCTCGCTCAAGGGAAAGCATAACGCACGTGTTGTATAATATTTTGTCATATGTACCACCAAACCACGGTGGAATAATCTAGCCTACTCACCAAGAAAGAAATCATCTTTCTACGCAAAACAGAAATATTTTTGGGCTATTTAATCAATATAAAGAAAATAAAAGTCATCGTTATTAATCATTAGGCTTAAGAAAATTTATCCAATGTAATATTCTCCATTAATATTGTTTAAATTATCTCATTGCAATATAAATTTTGTAGACAAACAATCGAAATATAATAAGAACATTAATCTGCGTAAAAATTACGGGTTTTGCGTAATATATTTTATATAGAAAATCACTTTTAATATCGTTACTAATATTTACATAACATTTTTAAGAATAACAAGACAACAACATTACTTGGATATAAAAGAATATTTGGGAGATTTATAAGGAAAGGTTTCCAAATTGCTTGAAATTATACAATAATTTAATTTACGGGTAATAGCGGTTTATTATTGGAATTTAGCTCTGGTCTCGATTCTGCATAGGTACTGTTAAATGTATGTTTTATGAAACATATATAAAAACGTTTAAGTTAAAAAAAAATGATATTCATTTGGATAATGTTTCTTAATTATTATAAATTATAAAATCAATTTCGTTTCGTATATTACCGTTTTAAGGTATTTTTATATTGTTTTCTTTGTCTTACAGATTCAAGGTTAAAACATATTGTTAAGTTGGGTGTATGATAAATTTTGAAGTATGACATTAGGAATGGTGTCATTAAAAATAATAGCTTCGTACTTGATATAACAATTGTAATGCTTTCCATACAAAATTCATAGTCACTCTTACTAATGAGTGTGAGAAAAATACTCACATACACTATTCCGATATGTTCTTAAACGAACTGCAATATACTGACACAATTTAAGTAATCTTTACATAGCATACAGCTATATTTGCTGTTAATTAATATATATTTCCTTTGTTCCCAACAAAGTACTAACAACCATTTGCAACTATAACTTTTGGGGTTCCAACGGCTTGATTTTATTAAAAACTTACAACGTTCAACAACTAAAATTTTATTTTAACATCCGAATACTTATTAATTTATTTAAAAAAATATAATAATAATAATTCATATTAATTATTAAGTTGATTGGTTAACTTGAATACGTTCTTACTTTGCAACACAAGTAATCGAGTGCTTGAAAATAAATTTTATTTTTAATTTAAATAAAAATAATAGTTTAAAATTGAATGTATTGAGGCTTAATGTAACGTAAAATTGTACATCGTATTAACTGTATGTCCTACTATTGAAATCGATGTTAGTCGAACAGCATTCGACCAAAATAATCGATAACATATTAGCAAATATCTGAAACTCGGTAACTTTGACGCCGTACATTCGAATAACTTTGACACTTTACACGTGCAGTATTAAATGCATAGTAAACAAGAACCGGGCTTAGCCTTTGCTAATCGTATTATAGTGTAATAATAAAAGACAGTATAATACACATTTTCAAATACTAATTAAAATATATTGTGAAAATAAAGCATTAATTATAATTAAGTATTCATTGTATTCAATATGTCGGTAGATACTACGTTTTAACTTTGAATGTGGGTTTAATTTAGGTTAGATATATTGTTAACCAATTGAAACGCTGCATTGCGGAGTATAAAAGGAAATAAATCTACACACACCACAATAAAGAATTGATCACCCGCCTAACGACGATCGATGTCCTATTTTCTACTCTTTCTATTAAAATATAAAAATATTTTTCATGAAGCACAAAGTGTTGTGTATATTGTCTCATATAACTAAGCTTTCATATAAATATATTTTATTTAGTTTTTTCTTCATTGAGCATATAACATTTATAGAAGTTAGACATGGTCATTGCTTATACCCAAAATATTAATGTTCAGCATATATGAGATTTATTTCAAAGAAAATAATAAATTACTTTAGATAGACTGATTACTAAAAAGGCCTCTACATTTTGAATGGGGTACATCTATATCCATATACTGTCACTGCAAGATGGATAAACAATTCTTCACGTCGTAAATATGTCATCGAATATGAGATCTAAGAGTGTGTTCTTTGTGCGTGTAATCACAAAAGAGCATTCCGCCGCTGAACATTAAAAAATAAAATATTATTATTTTTATGATGAAACACCAATACAACTACCTATGTCAAACGTTGAACCACTACATAGTATAAAACAAAGTCGCTTTCTATCTCAGTATCCCTATGTATACTTAAATCTTTAAAACTACGTAAGATTTTGATGTGTTTTTTTTAATAGATAGAGTGACTCGAGAGAAAAAATTATGTACATAATTCACGAACAATATAGTAAAGAAAAATTGATAGTAGTAGATCTGTAGTACATTTAGTATAAGCTTTTGCATCCAAGCGAAGCCGGGGCGGATCGCTAGTATATTATAGATTCATGGTATATACACAGGTAGATCTGCACACAGCCCTCTCATAGCTATGTCTACATATTTTCACCGGTAACAATGTACTACTAAATTTTATTACCCGCCCAGAAAAACGGATAGAGTTACAGCGAATAACAGATGTTACAAACGGCGGTCTTATCACTAGAGAGCGATCTTCAAGAAAACCTCAGGGCAGAGGAAATGGTCTAGTAAATCGTATATGTGTACACGTTTCACAAGATAAGACAAAAATAAATAGAATTTGTATTAGGAATAAATTCCTTTTGCAATAAAGGCTAATATGAAATCTGATCTTGCACACATTATATTAATTGTAAATTTATTTGTATGTACATACGTACATCAACCACCTTTAGTTCGAAGTTCATTTCGAACCCAAGTTGCATATCACACTAGCGAATTTAAGGTGATGCAAATAGTTACATAACATAACTTGCAGTATGCACTATTAACGCGCTTACATAACATGTGTTTGCGTGATGGTAGAACTACGAGCTGTTAACAAGCTTAGAATTTAGTTAACATAATTATATTGTAGTATTTAAAATGTAATAGATATTTTATTTAAAAAATATATAATATAGTAAAATATATTTAAATTGTAAAACAGAAGCTAAGACTACCGAATTATATGTATAACATATAAACAAAAATATTAGGGGCTTCAAATTTCTTCTTCAAAACAAAAAAAAACATATGTCCAAAACTGTTTAGATTAACGAACATAAAAAACAATCTTCTCAACAGAATGATGATAACTTGTTTTCAAGATAACAAACGATGTCAATAGTATTCTAATTTAAAATAGATTATTTTATGGAACATTTTTTAAACGTTTCACAAACAAGTTGAGAGTTGACTCATTTCAATGCTGTAGACTACGAGGGCTATAACTATACATCAAATCGACAATTTTAATTTCCTGCCGAGAAAAAACGAGCTTTATTTTTCATTTGTTTCGCTTCTTGCTTTACATGTAAATGAGCAATAAAATGTTTTATATCCGTAATTTTGTACACCTGCCGTTTCTGATACGTGAAAGGAAATAAAAATATTATTACTGAATAAAATGAAATTATTTGTGAGTTAGATAATTTCAAAATACTTAATATAGCAATTTATGTCTACAGATGTCTCGCGGTTACATCCGAGAATTCTGATTACGCATACCTTTTTCATCCCTACACATTACGAGTAGATAACCAAAGGCGACTTATTAACTATAAATGTTTACAGCTTATGTGATTTGTTAATAAATAATTACGTTATTACCGCTCCGCTCCCCACTCCATACAATGATAGCTGAGAGCTAACCTAGCTTTATATCTATATACCCTATGTATATCTCCAATATATCTAACAGAAAACAAACATACTTATGGTTCCTACTTTCCAGCTTTATACTCGTCGTTCAGATGGATACACACACATAAGCATGACATGTTCATCAGCTTATTATATTCGTTACCGGATTTGGATTTGAACTATAAGCACTCGGGGCCAGTGCCCAGGGCGGCAAATTTTTAGGAGCGGCAAAATTGGGAGGATGAGATAGAAAAAAATTTATCGAATTTTCGAAAATACTTTTCTTACATTCCAAAAGTCTATAATTTATTTATTTTTTCTGCTACGACGAAGTCATTTTGTTAATTCAACATATTAAATAATTACCCCTCCCTCCGTTTTTATGAAAAAAAACTTTGATAGTTCGTAGACTTAAAGTCAGTTCTTACAGTACCCAGAGGCAGCGCTAAGGTTGAATTCGCCTCTGCATGAAATATTAATAATTAAGGTTGATTTCATTAGTTAGCGGAGAATATTTATATTGAAATGGAATGTGATACTCATTAGACGAATAGGAAGTGATTCTTGATTTAATGCCTCCTTTTATTCCGAAAAACAAACATAAGTTTTCCTCTACATAAATCTTGCCACCAGTAAAAGGTTCCCAGTATATAAAATGAGGAAAAAAGTATTTCTTTCATGATATTTTTCCTATAATTTGCTTATGACTTGTAAAAGAAATGACGTTTCTTCATTTAAATTTTTATTAGATTTCAGATTAAACCATAATAAAAAAGTAAAATACAAAATAAATTAGCTTTATAAAATACGTTTTTATGTATTACAACAACGGATATGGCCATAAATAGGCCAACCTCCATAGTTCTGAGATTCATATCCGCTAAGTTGTCTTGATTTTTATAGGCGTTTATATATGCAGTGCAAGCAATGGCATGATAAATATAAACCCACGTGATTTAATCAAAATTCATTATATTATAACCAATAGGTTAGAGTTTAATTAAAGCTCCAAATATAGCAAATATTTGTCTAACACGAAGAAAAAATGTACTCTATCCGTCATTTTCATATATTTCCTACCTGTCATTGGTCACTCTTATAATATAGCAAACCAATCTCATATATAGTTTACTACACGTTTGCTTATACCCAATAAAGTTATATTTTCTACATTTTGATATAGTAGAGGACATACTACCTTACTTTACTGTTAAAGGCATCGGATATTAATTAATCGCGTGCTACACCGGGATAAAACATTGATTTGAGTCACAAAGGTAAACAAAAATTCGGATATATCTAATCGGCTTTCGGAGGTATATATGACACGGTAAATAAAATATAGTCTTCGGAAATGGAGCTTCACAAAGGTCCCCTTTTACTTTTATGCGAGTTAGCTTTGTTTTGTTGTCTACGCCGGAAATCATCTTCCGGTCTGACAACTGACTCTACGGACGGAATCTATCCATGCATGGTTTCATTCAAGTC
The DNA here is from genome assembly GCF_905220365.1 of Vanessa cardui. Classification (NCBI taxonomy): domain Eukaryota; kingdom Metazoa; phylum Arthropoda; class Insecta; order Lepidoptera; family Nymphalidae; genus Vanessa; species Vanessa cardui. The sequence goes on from NC_061124.1 coordinate 4,323,219, forward strand.
GCTATTGTTCAGCAAATATGCAAAAATATATGATCTTATAAGATATATTAGGTGGGAAATTATTTATTTTTATACTGTGACAAAATGTTACCAGAATAGTTGAAAAAGTTAACAAATACGCAAAATTCAATTGAACTGTTTTAAAAGACTGTGGACCGCATGTAATGCCTACTTAATTATATTCTAAAATTCTGATCTTATCATAGTGAGGGAAAATAGAAATTGGGCAATCGCTTCTATTGGAAGCACCATCTTCCGATTGATAAGAATACATTGTTTACATTTTGTATATTGTTTTTTTAACCAATCAATGTAGTATTGGCTAGCGTTGTTTTCATCGTTATATTGTATCTGTTTATTTTTGTTCTTTTTAAAACTAACGACGTGCCATTAACAAACAAATACTATCCAATATATGTTCTAGATAAAATAAGTGACAGCGTGATAATGACTTAACAATCGTTTAAGAGGAGATATGATGCTTAGTTGTCGAAAAATCATGTCAGATTTTTTTTTCAGAAACTATAGACAGTTCCAGGTCATTTCACATTGATAAAATTCTGATATATGTAACAAAATATGTAAACATATAGTTAGTCAGCATGTAGATATTGTTTTATAATATAAAGCCGTGCTCGGGTTTGGAGGCACATTAAAACAGTGTGATTACAGGTTTAAGGGACAAAATGCCTTTATCTTCGCGGTTAACGGTGCATTGGCGGTTATAAGGGAAGTAAGTCTGACCCTGACTATAAGGTAACCTAGTTGCTGGTATGAAATTATCCTGTGAGTATTAAAAAACTCCACATAAATATATAAAGCATACACAAACAAACTAACAACTCTAATACCATATCAACTTAACTATAAAATACTTCAACTTGGATAAAAGTGACCCAAATTGAAAGACCCTCAAAAATATATATTTATATTTATTGCTAACTTTTTATTACACATAGAGCTTATATTTATAATACTTACAATAGAAAATTTGATTGACAATTATTTATTAACAGCAGACCAAGTAGTGCAATATCGATTATAAATAATCGATAGTAACCTCGCAATAAAGTGGGTTTCAATTTTCACAAAACAGATAATATTTCTATAAACTATATTCTTATAAAGTTTCGCGGTATTTTATTTTCTAGACGTCCTGAAACTGAAACAACTGTAACTGTCACGTAATTTGGGCACATATAAACGGACATCTTGAATATATTTATCATTGTCGGTCCAAGACATGCGAACACAAACTCTGTGTAGTTGCAGTGTACGAATACATTACATAAAATATTTGTAAATCTCCAAACTGTCTACAGAAAAGACTACACCGCATTTGAAACGATTCTAACATGCTAAACTTTAATATATATAACACATTTCTTATCCATATGAAAGTAAGAAATATATTAACTTAATACATTTTCTGTTTATTAACATTCTCTTTACGCTTTGTATTAGGGCAATTCCAGAGATATTACAGAATATTAAGCTAATATGTGTTCAGCACAGAATGCGCGAATAGATAGCTTCTTATTACTGAATGTATTAGTATATAAAATATATATGTTTACCAAACTACAGATCAACCTAGGATTTAGACATTTATGGACTTTTTGGATGTTTGCATGTTATGTATAGTTAATCAAAAATACTAATGGTGTCTAGTGAACCAAATGTTTTTAATTGCGTAATTAACGCAATATATTATGTAGTTTTTTAATAAAAGAGGTTTAATATAATTTAGCTTTACGCTACCCGAGCCAAAAGCAGATTACATTACGTTGAGCAAAACATCGTTCATAGTTTCATGAAGTTTGATAGGATTACCAACATCGTGAACATTATAGTGTGCGCGGTTAATCACTTTAAATTAGTTTTGTCATTATGATGTTATCGAGATAATAACAAAAAATATAGATTTTTTTATATCATAAAGATATTAATTCCAATATGTCGTCGGCATAACAATTGTTTAAACAACTTACTTAAAATTAATTAGTGGTCGTACCGTAGTCGATTCAACTAAAATCATTATAGAATACTTAATTGGAACATAATATGAGTTTGCTGTTTAAACTTTTTGTTCCCCTCTCACAGCAAAATCTTATCTCGCTAAACACTATAGCACACTCGTTAATAACTAACGAGCAAAAAAAGATAGATTAGATCACAAATAGAGGAGTAAACATCTGATTTTTATGGATGAAGAAGATTCTACGAGCAAACTACTTCACATAACATATTCTGCATTATCGTTAAGTGAAGAGGATTTAATGTCATAAAATAAAATTATGAATGGAATGTCTATCCACTATACTATCTTTATTATACAAGTCTATTATATAAATATATATATATATATAGGTCTTACTTTGTTATCTTTATAAATACTTTAATAATATAATACAGTGTTTTGTAATAAAAGTATTTTTCTACACTACACTGTATATGGAGCAGAGATGGCCCAGTGGTTAGAACGCGCATCGCACGCATCTTAACCGATGATTGCGGGTTCAAACCCAGGCAAGCACCGCTAATTCATGTGCTTAATTTGTCTTTATAATTCATCTCGTGCTCAGCGGTGAAGGAAAACATCGTGAGGAAACCTGCATGTGACAAATTTCATACAAATTCTGTCCACCATCCACCAACCCGCATTGGAACAGCGTGGTGGAATATGTTCCAAACCTTCTCCTTAAAGGGAGAGGAGGCCTTTAGCCCAGCAGTGGGAATTTACAGGCTGTTACTTTACTTTTACTTTTACACTGTATATAGAATTTACTTTGTATAAATGTATAATATTCCTCTCTTATATAAAAGAGAAATATTATATTATAATTAATAAATAAATATTTATTTATTTAAATTTGCATATAAAATGCTGTTCTAGAGAAAAATAAGAGTGCAAGCTTACATAATAAAGTTAATCAAATAACGTTATGATATTTAAACCAGACAGAGTTTATTTGGTTAATGTGATATACAGACTATTTCTAGTAAAATTAAATGTGTATACTATACATGAAATTGTTATGATAAAACTATTTTGATGATTGCACAATAAAAAAATATATCAATTAAAGGATACGTGTATAATAAAAAAATTATCACACAAGATATATCAATCGATTTTTAAAATGTCACGAATGAGATATGAATCCCCGTAACTCGATTTGTCTATAGTGGGAATTGTTGATTATAAATTAATATTTACCAATCAACATGTAATTGGGTCAACATTAAAATGACTATTATTTTAAATCTGAACTCCACTGATACAGATATCAATGTCGAAACTCATTCATGTTTGTCGTTCTGAATTGCAGATTTTAATTATAACTAATTTAATATACACAAATGACAGTTGTCTCACAGTAGTACAATACATTGTTATCGAATGTTAACAAAAAAGAATGTATTACAACTTCAATATTTTTTTATGCATGATAACTAGAAAACATTAAAGAACAAATTAAAACCTTTGTCAAAATGTTTAAAAATATAAATAAGTACAGACGACGACGACCTCCGTGGTCGAGTGGTGTGTACACCGGTTTTCATGGGTACGCACATCTGAAGTCCCGGGTTCGATTCCCGGCCGAGTTGATGTAGATTACCATAAGTTTTCTATGTTGTCTTGGGTCTGGGTGTTTGTGGTACCGTCGTTACTTCTGATTTCCATAACACAAGTGCTTCCGCTACTTACATTGGGATCAAAGTAATGTATGTGATGTTGTCTCATATTTATTTATTTATTTACAGACACTTTAAAAATAAATATAAAGCACATTATATACCGTTCAAATTAATAAAATGCCCCTAACTATTTTATTCGATAGTAGGAATTTCCAATCCTAATTCCCTTAATATTCATAGCCAAGAGAAAATGAACGAATAATATTCTAAAATTACTCTGGTTAGGGAACAGAGAGGCAATTAAAAAAATAGCTCTCATTACATTAGCAACCATCAATTTTAATTGAAATTTTATTGCGATTTTATATTGAAGTCTTGTATGTTTTAGACGTCAATTAAAATGTTTGAGTCTTAACTTACGCGAAATTTGTGCATTAAATATAATTGATAAATGTTGGACACTAGAGGCCACAAATTAAAGTTCTATTAATATACATATGAATGAACATTTCTTTTCATTCGAATGATGTTGACGACAGTTAACCCATATTATAATTTTCTATAGTTAGAAATACCCAGGCTCAAATACTGGTGAAAAAAACAATTTTACTAATAATTGAATAGGAAAGTTTGGGCATTTGTATGTTTTTATTCAATCATGCTTAACTGACAAAACAGATCATAATATAATTTGACATTGTCCGGGCAACATAGAACGAGGGGCAATTATAATAACTTATAACGATAATGATACCACCCCAAATCTATTCTGAACCAACTTCGACCAAAAAATAAACTCAGCCCAATCGTAACTGAGGACCAATTATACTTAATAATATAGTTTACGATACGCCCGATACGACCCCGGTTATGTTCCGAACCAACTTTGACCGAACCACAACTGGATCGTTACGTTTGTAGAATAAGAAAACGGCTGAAGCGCAACGATTATTATTTGTATTGATCGCGATAAACTCAGTGAATTGGGGCCTAAAAAACAAAAGGTTCGAACAAAAAATCTAGCAAATTTGATAATGGGAGTAATATTTACCATGAGTTTGTTTCACCTTGGAATTAATCGTTTAGTATTTACACTTTAAGGAGTGGTTGAAAAATCGATTAAATCTAATGAACAGGAAATCTGTTTAAACATTTCAGAGAATTAATTCGCCTTAACTGGCTGGTAAATAGCATTCCTTTGAAATAAAAAATTATAGTTCCATTCAAAATAAACACCCAAGCATTAATAAAAAAAACTTTGACAACGACAAAATGGCATTGATGTATTTTTTTAAGTTTTTACGCTTCTATGAGAACACAATACGTATAATTGTTGTCATCACAATATTCACGTGTATATGGTATAAAATTTTACAGTTTAATAAAAATTCACGAAACAACAGATTATACGAATTTATACCAAGCTTTGTGTATTTTCAACAGTTATATAAAAATGCGTTTGTTTAAATGTATAAAAAGTTATGACTCGAATAACAATATCTATTCGTATTTACAATACGGTTATTTCTACCATTTAAAACGACGTTCGAACTACTGTTACAAAGTATTCTACATGAATATAAAATTGCTGTCTTTTGGAAGTATCAAATACATATATTTGTCAAATAACTACGTACTGCTTAACATACATTTTGGTACAGTACATCTTTATTTCATCAAGTATAATATTTTAATAATTATGTTGTAGAGTTAACTGATTAACTTCATAGTACGAAGTAAGCGTGTAACTGACAAATGATTTATTACAGAATAAATTATGAAAAGACTATAATTATTTAAAACTGAACAAATATTTAACACTTTTTTGAATTTGAAAGTAGCATTTTTTATACATGAGCTGAGATTACCTTTTAATTATTAACTATTTAGGTAAGTTGAACAGGTATCTATGTACATATTGAGAAAAAAAAATTAGTCTTCTATCAACATCAATATGGTCTATGGAAATAATTCCAATCCTCTTGAGATATTGTAAATAGAAATATATTATTATTTCTTTTTGTTCTCATGTTTTATTAATATAATAGAAATAAAATTCAAGTAATTTTTACAGTACACAGTATCTGTGATTTTATAAACTTATAAAATCAATAATAATAAAATAACAATTGTTTGTGAACAATTTTGAAATTTAGGCATCCATAGATTTATTAAAGTAAATAATAATCAAGTTTTATGAAATGGTAAGAGCAGTTTTAAGATTAAATAAGGAAAATCCAAATAGATTAATTTAATTAAAATAAAACTTTAAAACGAGGAACTTTTAATTTAATTTATTTTGCCCAAACTCAATACGGCCTTAACTTTTAAGTCAAAAATTATTACGTAGCTCTAGAAAATTTACTAATATTATTAGTAGTTTTTGGCACCTTCGTAAAAAGAGGTAGATTTACGCGATGATAAAACATTAAATACAAGCAACTTTATTAAAAATACTGTATTATTAAATTTATAATTCAATATTTATTGCATTAAAAAGTTGCATTACCTACTAACTGCAGTTAAATTGATTAATTATTTATGACTGATGTAATAAGTTTTAAATAATATATTTTATGTATGTCATGATATATATAAAGAACTCATGAAATCAACTAGATGTGCCCGCAACTTCAATCGCGTTTGAATTTAACAAAAAAGTTATTGTTCATTATGTAGATTTTACTATATCTTATTAAATACTCTATCATGCAGCTTTTGTAATATAAAGTCATTAATAAGAGCCATCCAACGTAGCGGCGGAGTGATCGCATGCGCCTGGGCTGCGCGCGGTACTGGATAGTATTTGAACATCGTAGTGACTTTATTATTATTTTATAAATTATACTAAAATAAAGGTAGCTTAAGTAACTCCTCATCAACTATCTGCCATTGAAAACCCCGTCAAAATCGGCCCTGCCACGACAGGAAGACAGACAGACAGACAAAAATTGCAAAAAAAAAGATAATATGTGAACGACTGTTATCACTTATATCTCTGAAAAAAGGTTTTATACGCATGAAACAATAGCGACAAAATATTTTTGGTTATTTTTTCTCTACTACTTTATAAAGTCAACAAAATGCAATACAATTTTCACTCACGTTGTTTGTTTGTTCAGAAGTAGATCGAGGTTGCGAGCAACACGCTTGGGTAAATTTTCGATTCTTTTCTTTAGAATTTTATTTAGCACTAGCTGTTTCTTAAGGTTTTACATGCACAATGCATGCATTGAAAGAACATCCTTTTCTTGAGTTCAAATTACTTTAATTATTTACAAAAAAATCGTACCTACTCCTTATTTCAGAAATTTAAAATTTATATTCATCTTTGTAATCTGCCATAAAACACATGTCATTTTATTTTTCTCCAAACCCGCCATAACTACTTATCCCTTTCCACAGATAATATAAAATTTAGTTTAGGTCATAACTTGATTAACAATTTTAACGTTCGAATATAATAGACATCGTATTGAATACAATAATTGATATTCAAAATTTTAATATTAAAAATGAATTATCTTTGCTTATTATTTTGGTTGCATATGATCAGCAATATTATTAAAGTTCAAAGGAACATATCTAAAACTGATTTATTTTTCCGATGAACAATACATAGTTTATTAAAAGTTCACATTTGTATAAATTTTATTTTTCATATATTCTTAAATGATAACACACCTTGAGGAAACGAATGCCTCCGAGCCATTTCAAATATTATATTTCTATTTCATATGGCCTAGAGAAATAAAACGGTTTAAAAAATTCAAAATATACATATAGTCGAGCGGTGCCTTCCACCGATTGTACTCCAGTGTTTCTTTCCGAAACGGTGGTAGTTTTTTACAACAATGAAAAAGTAAGTTAGTCAAGATGGCCCAGTGGTTAGAACGCGAGCATCTTAACCAATGATTGCGGGTTCAAACCCAGGCAAGCACCGCAGATTCATGTGCTTAATTTGTCTTTATAATTCATCTCGTACTCAGCGGTGAACGAAAACATCGCGAGAAAACCTGCATGTGATAAATTTCATAGAAATTCTGCCACATGTGTATTCCACCAACCCGCATTGGAAGAGCGTGGTGGAATATGTTCCAAACCTTCTCCTCAAAGGGAGGGGAGGCCTGCAGTGGGAATTTACAGGCTGTTGTTGTTGTTGAATAAGTAAGTGTAATACTTTTATATTGAATAAATATGTTTGACTTGTAGCTTTTATTTCAATAGCATGCTTTAATATAATAATACGTGAAATTATTATACTTGATAAAAACGCTATCCGAACTACCACACCTTGTCCAGCAAATAGTATCTGATAACCAGTCATTCGTCAACATTTGAATGTTTGATTTCATGAATGTTTGCAAACGTTATTCGTTCAAAAAACTGAAGAGCACGTTCGCATATCTATGTCAAGCGTTGTTTATTTATTATGGTATTGATCGAATGGCTTTAAATTAAATCCCACTCTTTTGCCTACTCATATTAATTGCATACGGTGACATCACACCTAAGTACGGAATTATAGGTAAATAATTAATTATATTATAAAATTTTAATTGATGGAAATAGTACGTAATGAATGAAATAGATCGTGTTAATATGTTAGACAACAGAATGTAAGCAAATCCACATCAAAAATACTATTAGTTTTTTTGAAGTCGCTTTACTCATATCTCACGTATACATAGAGATACTCATACGAATGTAACGAAAAGTTTAATGACGAGGGGCGTGGCTTGTGTATATCATTAATAGATCTCTACATAGATTAAAATATTTAAAAAAAACTATAATCTCATTTCTTTGATCTATTAAAACTATTGGATGGTGTTATAAAGTTACTCCTCCTCTTAAATTGACATTTCCAAAAATCCTGTCTTCGCGGATAAATAATTAAAAAAAAATTTAATGTTAGAAGATTTAAAGTTTTTATACTCAGTTTTGGCTGTGCTTTAATAGCTAGACAGACTTTGATCAGAATAGGTATATAAAACAGAGCTGAGATGGCCCAGTGGTTAGAACGCGTGCATCTTAACCGATG